>NC_143481.1:29858956-30158956 GCF_027475165.1 Benincasa hispida | reverse complement strand
CTTCTAAAAATCTCCAAAAGCTCCTTGCCCTTGTCTGCAACTGGTTGTTTTGGCCTAGCAAGCCTGGAAGGAAAAGGTGCTTTAGGTACATATGCATCTAAAAGAGGATAAGGGTGAGAAGATACTCCCTGTTTGTTTTGTGGTGGCAAAACAGTTTGATCTAAAGAAGGAATCTCTGGATTCTCCAATTCTGGCACTTTTATTGACTCAATAGGTGGCTCCAACTCCTTGCCACTCCTCAATATGATTGCACTAACATTCTCTCTAAGAATTGACTCAGGCTTGGACAAAAGTTTACCATACGGTCTCTCCAATCTGCTCATAGAGGTGGCTAACTGTGAGACTTGGTTCCCCAAAGCTTCAATGGATTTCTTTGTATCTTCCTGAAAATGTTGTGTATCCTATTGAAATTTTAAAGAGTTGTTAGCAAGACTTTTAACAATGTCTTCCAAGGACATACTGAACCAGACGGAGCTCCATGATGAGGCTGAGGCCGCTCATTCTGCCCTCCCCATTTGAAGTTTGGGTGGTCTCTCCACCCAGGATTGTAAGTCTAATTGAATGGACCCTACCTTTTATTTTGTCCATTGTAATTGTAGCCTCCAATGGAATTTACCTCAGGAATTGTTTCTTTCGGAGCACTTGGGCAAATGTCAGCTAAGTGACCAGTCCCATGACATACTTGGCAAATGGAAGCAGGTTGTCTAATTTCCACCTTCGTCAATTGCTTAACAACAGAAACTAAGTCAAATATTTCATTCTTAAGTTCACTTACCTTAGTGGCAGACTTCACACGGGCTGCAACTGTAGTTCCAAATTGTTGAGAATTTGTAGCCATGGTAGATATTAGGTTCATGACCTTAGTCGGGGTTTTATTGACTAAGGCTCTTCTTGCAGCTGCATCTATGCTGCTTTTATCAGTCTGCATCAGTCTCTCATAAAAGTACTGGATTAAGAGTTGGTCTGAGATCTGATGATGGGGGAACATAGTACAGGTCTTTTTTAATCATTCCCAATACTCATGAAGGGCCTCTCAATCAAACTGCATGATGCTATAGATTTACCTTCTCACACTAGCAGCTCGGGATGCTGGAAAAGATTTCTCCAAGAACTGCATCTGTAATATCTCTCAGGATGTGATGCTTCCTGGTGTAAGAATGTAGAGCCACTCCTTGGCATCTTCCTTCAATGAAAAGGGGAATGCCCTTATATTTATCTACTCCTGGGTCACCCCTTTAGGTCTCATCCCATTGCACACCACATACAATTCTTTCAGATATTTGTGTGGATCCTCACCCTGTAGACCAGCAAAAGCAGGAAGTAAGTGAATTAAGCTAGATTTAAGCTCAAAATTACCTGTCGTCTCAAGATAGGAAATGCACAAGGGCTGCTGAATGAAGTATGGTGTTGCAAGCTCCTTGAAGGTCTTTTCTTGTTCGGCCATTACTGGGAAATTTTCAGGAACGTTTCCTTAAGATGTGTCTTTAACACGAATTTGTCTGTTAAGAGCAGCCTATTGTCTCCTTTCTTTTCTGATTCTCCGCTCTTCCCTAGAGATATCTGCAAAATATAATTGTCTAGCACCCTTGGGAGTGTAGACCATGCACTAAAGGAGAAAATTGGTTAGCAAGGATAAACACTACAAGTATCAAAACTTAAGGATTCCATCAGCTTCGCGGCAACGACGCCAATTTGGCATATCAGCCTTACGATGTCGCTCCCAAAAGAAGGTCGTACAAATGAATTTAAATGCACCGAACTAACCCTTTATACTAACTAGTAGTATAAGTAGCAAGTACGGGATCGAACCACCGAGAGCCAAATATGGATTCCTCAAAAGTTGGAACTTAACGGAAGTAACCAAGGGGGGATTTGTGAAAATTGTTAAAATAAATTGTGAAAACAAAAATTGTGCAACGTAAACAATTGAGAAAATTTATTTATCGAACAAATACTTAGCTTACGTAATTATAATTTTATTCATTCCTCATTAATTCTATCATAGACTACTCAGCTTAGGTAATTATAATTTAATTCATTCCTCATTGATTTTATCATAGACTACTCAAAAGATACATGAGATTATTTGAATTAAAAACTTAGTCTACTCGATTGGAATCCTAACCGGTAGTCCATAAAATGAAGTCGATTAAGAGAAAAAACAAGAATCCTCAACCAATCAATTATTCAACAGGCATTAAGATTCAAGGCAAAACTAAGCCAATTAATCAGTTTCCATCGTCTAACTAACTAAGTGAGCAAAATTTATCTAAATTAGAAAGCAAATGTTTGCTAATTGGAATCCCAAATTAACACAACAAACTTACTTAACTCATGCTTCTAGGTGATGACTACCTAACGATTATAAATTAGGGCCAATCAAAGTAATCAATTAAACATGCATAGCTAATTTCTCAGATTTCCTATACATGAAAATTAAAGAATATGCTCAATATAAATTCCATAAATTCATAATAAAACTCATAGGATTATAAAACCAGTCTCAAGATTTAAATTGGAATGAAATTAAACTAACAAACCCAAGCTAAGTTCTTACCCTTTAGCCACTAAACATGCTCGATCTCAATACAATTGGCAAATGGGAAGAATTCTTTTAAGAGTTTTGGTATAAAAGTTGGCTAAAACTAGCCTGAGATATAGTGACGGCGTTCACAATTGGATGTGCTAGATCTGATGATATCGGCTGGACCCAAATTCTCCTTTTATAAAACTATCACAGCGTCGCAACGCTGCGGCGCATAATGAGCGAGCATTAGATATGCCTTGCAGCATTGGCATGACGTTGCATTGAGCGCACTCTAGGGTTATGCGTCCGTCAAACATCGTAGCATCGTAATATACTGAATGAGCATTGCAATGCTGATTCTTCTGTTTTTCAGTGTCAAGGTGCATTGCGACAACTGTGTCATGAAATCTCTGGGGCGTTGTAACGCAACACTGCCCTGCATCCAATCATTCTGTCCAATAGCATCAAGCTAGCGTTGGACTTAAGCTTAATCAGAGCATTGCGGCGCTTGGCAATGCAATAGCATTCTTACTTCGTCATTTGATCGATTTAGCTCCTAAGTTCGTCATTTTACCGCTTTTTATTTTCGAACGCTTAATCTGACTGCTTGTACACCCGAGTCCTACAAAATAATCAATTATACCAAATTAAGTAGCTAAACAACTCTAAGTTAAGCGAATGAAGATAGCACTTTTATTTACGTTTTTAGTTATCATATTAATTAAATTAAAAGTAATAGTAAACTTTAAAGTTGGTTCATTCAATAAAAACCATACATTTCTTTTAGTAGAATTTGCTAAAATAGAAAATAGAAATAGTTTGTTAGTTTAAGTTGGATAATATTTCTTTTTCCAACTTCGATGAACTTGCTTCAAGTTTAGTTGTTCGAAAATTTCTCTTCATTTTCCTTTTCACTTAATATCATTTTTAAATCAACTCGTTTAGGTATTGAATCTAATTTTTTTTTAAAATTAATATCGGTAGCTTTGGGCTTCAATCATATCATATTCTTTTTATGATAACAAATGTTTATTTACGGACGATTTTAGTGTTTTAAAGTGTTTAGAACATAGAGTTTGACAAAACGATTCCAACGTGTTTTAAATTTCTAAAATTTTAATTCATACTACAAGGATATGGCCAAAATAGAATTGAACAGAAAATATCTTGGAGATGATGTGGAGGCCTAATAATCAAAGTAGATCAATTAAAGTGGGTCACATGCTGCCTCAGAAGATTTACCGATGGTGGAACTTTTAGTTTTCTTGATTTATAAAAAATGAAAAAGTAAAAAGAATTTTTTTAGAAAAAACTTGACCAGCGGGCAAATTAAGTGTTAAAAAAGAAGAAACAATAGGCTAATGGTCCGTTGCTACTATTTCTCTTTCTCTTTTTATTATATTTCTCATCTATTATAAATATTAGGATAATAAATACCTACAAGATGCTCATATTTTGTATTCATTGACCATGTGTCATGTCCCTATTTTCCAAAGTGTTGTCCATGTGTCTCGACATGACACATTATTGTTGGCTTTTTGGCTCTTAATCTCAAATTAATTAATTAATTAATCAATGTTTTGATAATAACAAACTCAATTTTTAATTACTGAAATCTTAGTGTTTTAATATGTCCATAGTGTAGAGCTCGGAACAACAATTCCAACACCTCTTGAATCACTCAAATCGGAGCAAAACAAAGAAAATATGAACGAAACTAGTCTATAGAGAAAATACCGTGGTGGATGATGTGGTATAATCAGACCATCTGCATGTAGACATGTGGCAGCATATTGGTTGAATGGTGGATCATTAAGAGATTAACATATGATGGGCTTTTGATTTTTGGATTGATTTAAAATAAAACAATTGAAATTAAAAAGAAATTTAAAAGAAAAATAAATTTAATATTATTTTATGTTTGTGTCTATCAGATAGTTTTTTACACATGGTATATTTTTTATTTTTGGATTAACTTTTAAAAAAATGAATTTAAAAAGTAAATGAATTTAATTTAATTTTATGTTTGTGTCTAACGACTAGTTTTTGACGCATGGTATGTTTTTTTATTTTTTGGATTAATTTTAAAAAGAAAATGAATTTCAAAAGAAAATGAATTTAATATTATATTTTATTTGTATCTAACAACTAGTTTAGTTTAAAATCTCCACCATTGATTTTTCTTTTCCAAAATCTAATGATCCAAATTAATTGTGGTTTCTAAAAATTTTTCCATCTCTATATAAACCATCTTCCTCTCCAAATTTTAAACCAACAAATTTTACATTTCATAATCCTCCAAAACTCAAAAGTTCCATTGTTGCTCTCTCTAAGTTCCCAATTTTTTTTCTTTTCATCTTATTCTTGAGAAAGTGTAATTGTATTGTGAGGATAAACTTGTTGAGTGCTTAAACTTGTAAATCCATTCTAGTGAGAGTTGTATTGTGTTCTTAAAAAATTCCAACATTTGTAACGGTTTGATCCTAAACCGTGGAAAAGATTGGGTTTGCTCTTAACCCATAAAAGGAGCGGTGGTGTAATGGTTGGGCTCTAATCCGTGGAAAGAGTTGGAAATATTTTATTTAAATTCCCAAGGGGCGCTTGGGGAGTGGAGTAGGTCGAGTTTGACCGAACCACTATAAAAATTATGGTGTCTTCTTCTCTAACTCATTCCTTTTTATTTTTGCAATCAATTTAAGAAATTTATTGTATGTTTTAGTTTGTTCTTATTTATTTGCTAAAATTTGATAGAATTAAATTATCACATTTTTTGTCATCTTATTTGTTGCATAATTTGAATTTTTCTTATTATTTATAAAAAGTGTATTAATTAGTTTAATTAGGTTAATTTAGAAAAAAAAAGTTTAATTAAACCCTATTCACCCCCTCTAGGGTTGCCAAATGGATCCAACAATTGGTATCAGAGCAGATTGCTCTTCTTGAAATATTTATTTCTTGATAAACTTAATTGTTTTTGAGCTATGACAACTTTAGGTTTTATCCATTTTACCGATAGTCAAACTATTACAAAGCCTCATTTCTTTAATGGTACTAATTATAGTTATTGGAAAAATAGAATGAGATTTTTCTTGCTTTCTATTGATTATGATTTATGGGATATTGTTGAGGAATGTTTTAAAATTCCAACAAAATATGTTGATGGTGTTAGCACTATAAAATCTAAGGAAGAATGGTCAATAAATGAAAAGAAAGCATGTTCTTTAAATGCCAAAACTATTAATTGCTTATTTTGTGCTTGAATGAAGTTGAGTATAATAGAGTGTCTATTTGCGAAACTGTTAAAGAGATATAGAATAAATTAGAAATTACTCATGAAGGAACTAGTCAAGTAAAATAAACAAAGATTGACATGTTAGTTCATCAATATGAAATGTTTAAAATTGATGAAAATGAAGCTATTTTCGATATGTTTATTAGATTTATTAACATTGTCAATGCTTTAGAAGGACTTGGGAAAAAGTACTCAAATCTTGAGAAGATAAAGAAGCTATTATGGTCTTTGCCTAAACAATGGGAGCCTAAAGTCACCGCCATTCAAGAGGCAAAGGATCTCAAATCTCTTTCCATTGATGAACTCATGGGCTCGTTGTTGATGCATGAGATAAAGATCAAGAAAAACATGGAGGATGAGAAGAAAAAGAAAGAAAAGAGTAGCTTTAAAGACCATCTCTTTAGAAGTTGACTCCCAAGATGAAGATGACCTTGATGAAGATGATGTTTCCTATCTTTCACGTAAGTATAAAAACTTCATCAAGAGAAGAAGCAATTCAAGAAGCATCTCTCCAACCAAAAAGAGTCAAAAGGTGAAAAGAGCAAAAAGGATGAGGTAATATACTATGAATGCAAGAAGCCGGTTCATATTAGAATCAATTGTCCTTTTCTCAAATCATCCAAGAAATCCAAGAAGAAAGCAATGAAAGCTACTTGGGATGATAGCGATGAAAACGAAAGTGGGAGTGATAATGAAGAAATGGCCAATTTTTGCTTCATGGCTAATAGTGAAAAAGAGAATGAACAAAATGATGAGGTAACTCTAGAACCTCTTTCTTATAATGAATTGTTCGAAGCTTTTGAAAATATGCGAAATGATTTAGAAAAACTTAGTTCGAAGTATGTTGTGCTTAAAAAAAAAATACAATGTTTTATCTAGTAAAAATAAGTGTTTACTTGAAGAAATTGCTTGCTTAAAAGAGAATGAGCATGATGCTATGCATATTGATGAAATGAATATCTCTTGTGACAAGCATGCTTTTGATTGTGATGAGAAAAATGTCTTGCTTGATAAAGTTAAATTTCTTGAGCATGATAGTTGTGAAAAAGATAATTTGATTAAATTACTCAAAGAAAAGAAATTTAGTGCTTTGCAAGAACTTGATAAGGCTAAAGAATCTATTAAAAAGTTGACAATAGGTTCTCAAAGATTAGACAAGATAATTGAATTAGGCAAGCCTTCACGTTCTAAAACTATTTTTGTTAAAGCATCTCATAATATGTCTAAGCTTAATATGCCTAAGGTTATATCTAAGCATATTAAATCTAACTTTGTGCCTATATGTCATTATTGTGGTGTTGAAGGCCATATTAGACCTAAGTGTTTAAATTGAAATATGCTCATACTACTTCTCCAAGAAGAAATTTTTCTCAAAGGGCAAAGTTTCACAATGCTCCAAGGAATAATTTCTCCAAGAAAAGTAGAGTGCATAAATTTGTTGTAAGAGATAAATCTTTGCATAATGTTGTTTGTTTCTCATGTGGCAAGTTTGGACATACAACTTATTCTTGTTACTTGTCTAAATCTAATGCCTTAAATGTCTATGCAAAAATGAAATGGATTCCCAAGTTTATCAATGCTAACCATCTAGGACCCAAACAAGTGTGGGTACCAAAGAATCAAACTTGAACATTTGTGTTTATAGGTTTGTTTGAAAGCCTCTAAGAAAAATAAGTGGTACTTGGATAGTGGTTGCTCGAGGCACATGACGGGAGACCCATCCAAGTTTGTCTCTCTCTCCAAAAAGGATGGAGGTCTTGTAACCTTTGGTGACAACAAGAAAGGTAAAATAATTGGTAAAGGTAGTATAGGTAATTAATCTTCTATTTTAATTGAAAATGTACTTTTGGTTGATGGTTTGAAGCATGATTTACTTAGTATTAGTCAATTGTGTGATAAAGACTTTAGAGTTTTGTTTGATAAAAAGAATTGCATCATTGAAAATGCTAGTGATAGAAAAGTTATATTTGTTGGAAATAGAGATGAAAATGTTTATACCATTGATTTAAATGATTTTCCTATTAATGATAAATGTTTATCGGCAAAGAAGACTAGGACATGCTAGCATGCACTTAATTTCAAATATTTCCAAGAATTCTTTGGTTAGAGGTCTTCCCAAATTTAAATTTGAAAAAGACAAAGTTTGTGATGCTTGTCAAATGGGAAAGCAAACTATGTCCTCTTTCAAATCTAAAAATGTAATCTCTACAACTAGACCCCTTCGACTATTACACATGGACTTATTTGGCCCTTCTAGAATTACTAGTTTTGGAGGAACTATTATGCCTTTGTGATAGTTGATGATTTTTCAAGATTTACTTGGGTTTTGATGCTAAAACATAAGGATGATGCTTTGGAAAGCTTTTCTAGTTTTGCAAAAAGAGTTCAAAATAAAAAAAGTTTTTTTATTTCTAAAATTAGGAGTGATCATGGAGGAGAATTTTATAGCAATGCTTTTAAAACTTTTTGTGAAGAAAATGGTTTTTCTCATAATTTCTCCGCTCCAAGAACTCCTCAACAAAACGGTATAGTTGAAAGGAAAAATCGTACTTTGCAAGAATTTGCTAGATCAATGTTGCATGAGTATGGTTTACCTACATACATTTGGGCGGAAGCCGTTAACACCGCTTGTTATGTTTTAAATAAAATTTTAATTAAACTTTCTTTGGATAAAACTCCTTATGAACTTAGCATAACAAAATTCCAAATATTGGGTATTTCAAAGTTTTTGGTTGCAAATGTTTTATTTGAATAACAAAGAAAAACTTGGAAAATTTGATTCTATGATAGATGTTGGTATTTTCCTTGGCTATTCCTCTACTAGTAAAGCTTATAGAGTTTTCAATAAAAGAACTTTAGTAATTGAGGAATCTATGCATGTAGTATTTGATGAATCTTGCAATGTTATTTCTAATGAACCTATTTATAGTAATGTTTTAGAAGGAAATTTTGGAGATTTACTTGTTAGTGACAAAGACAAGGAAATTGTTTCGAGTAAGCAAGAGGTGAGCTTAATCGAAAAGAACGAAGTTGGTTCTTCATCCATGCCTAAAGAGTGGAGGTATGCTCCTTCCCATCCCAAAGAATTAATTCTTGGTGATCCCGAACAAGGTGTGAAAACTCGTTCATCTCTTAATATGTTTAATAATCTTGCTTTTGTTTCTCAAATTGAACCAAAAAGTTTTAAAGATGCCGAAAATGATGAATTTTGGACTTTAACTATGCAAGAAGAATTAAATCAATTTGAAAGGAATAAAGTTTGGGAGTTAGTCCCTAGGCCCTCTCATGCTTCTATAATTGGAATTAAATGGGTCTTTAGAAATAAAATGGATGAAAATGGAAATATCAATAGAAATAAAGCTAGACTTGTAGCTCAAGATTATTGTCAAGAGGAAGGAATAGATTATGAAGAAACTTTTGCACCCGTTGCCAGATTAGAAGCTATTAGAATGTTGCTTGCTTTTCCTTCTTATAAGAATTTCATTTTGTATCAAATGGATGTGAAAAGTGCATTTTTAAATGGTTATATCATGGAGGAAGTTTATGTAGAACAACCTTCGGGGTTTGAAAGTTTTGATTTTTCTAATCATGTCTATAAGTTGAAAAAGGCTCTTTATGGCTTAAAACAAGCTCCAAGAGCTTGGTATGATAGACTTAGTAATTTCTTTCTTGAGAATGGATTTAAAATGGATAAAATTGATACTACTCTTTTTATTAAGACTAAAGAAAATGATATTCTTTTAGTACAAATATATGTGGATGATATTATTTTTGGTTCTACTAATCCATCTTTGTGTGAAGAATTTTCTAAGTGTATGCATAGTGAATTTGAGATGAGTACGATGGGAGAACTTAGCTTCTTCCTTGGACTCCAAATCAAACAACTCAAGGATGGTATTTTCATAAGTCAAGAAAAATACACAAGGGATTTGCTCAAAAGGTTCAAATTCAATGAAGGTAAAATTGCAAAAACTCCTATGAGCACATCCACTAAGATTGACAAGGATGAAAAAGGTAAGTGTGTGGATATAAAAACTTATAGAGGTATGATTGGATCTTTACTTTATTTAATCGCTAGTAGACCCGATATTATGTTTAGTGTATGTCTTTATGCTAGATTTCAATCTTGTCCTAAGGAATCACATTTACATGCCGTTAAAAGAATTTTTAAATATTTGTTTGGTACTATTGATTTAGGCTTATGGTATCCTAGAAATGTTGAATTTAATTTGGTAGGATATTCCGATACGGATTTTGCGGGTAGTTTACTTGACCGTAAGAGTACTAGTGGGACTTGTCAATTTCTTGGTAGTTCCTTAGTTTCTTGGTTTAGTAACAAGCAAAATTTGGTTGCCTTATCCACTATCAAAGTGGAATATATTACAGTTGCTAGTTGTTGTACTCAAATTCTTGGGATGAAACAAACTCTTTGTGATTTTGGATTAAAGTTTGATAATGTGCCTATATTTTGTGATAATACTAGTGCTATTAATTTGACTAAAAATCATATACATCATTCTAGGACTAAGCATATTGATATTAGGCATCACTTTATTAGAGAGCATGTGTAAAATTATAATATTACTCTTGAATTTGTCGGCTCTAATAATCATTAAGCGGATATTTTTAACAAGCCTTTGAATGAAGAAAACTTCTGCAAAAATTGGCTTGAGCTCGGTATTATTCGTTGTGATGCCTCTTGATTTTATAATTTTACTTGTTAAATATTTTAGAAGGCATTTTGATAGGGGGAGATATGGAAAGCATGTGTTAATATCCTTAGGGCGAGTTGTGCTAAATTTATGTTCATGTTTTTAAGGGAAACATTTATGTAGTTCTAAATTTTTCTAAATTTTTCTTTTTTATGATTCCATAGGGGGAGAAGTTTAAGAAAAATATGCTATAAATTTGTTATGATTTTGATTGTATTAATTAGGGGGAGAATTTATTTTTTTAACAAAATTTCAAGAATGATCTTTATGGTGATATGTTGAATTTTATTATGTGCTACATATGGTTTATATGTATTTCAAGTTATTTTTCTTGAATGATTTGTCATCATCCAAAAGGGGGAGATTGTTGGCTTTTTGGCCCTTAATCTCAAATTAATTAATTTTAATTAATTAATTAATCAATATTTTGAGATAACAAACTCAATTTTTAATTACTGAAAATCTTAGTGTTTTAATATGTCCATAGCGTAGAGCTCGGAGCAACGATTCCAACACCTCTTGAATCACTCAAATCGGAGCTAAAACGAAGACGATATGACCGAAACAAGTCTATAGAGAAAATACCGTGGTGGATGACGTGGCATAACCAGATCATCTGCATGTAGACATATGGTAGCATATTGGTTGAATGGTGGATCATTAAGAGATTAACATATGATGGACTTTTGATTTTTGGATTGATTTAAAATTAAAAAAAAATTGAAATTAAAAGAAATTTAAAAGGAAATAAATTTAATATTATTTTATGTTTGTGTCTAACGGCTAGTTTTTTACACATGGTATGTTTATTATTTTTGCATTGACTTTAAAAAGAATGAATTTAAAAAAATGAATTAAAAGGAAAATGAATTTAATATTATTTTATGTTTGTGTCTAACGGTTAGTTTTTGACACATGGTATGTTTTTTTATTTTTTGGATTAATCTTAAAAAGAAAATGAATTTAGTATTATATTTTGTTTGTATCTAACTACTAGTTTAGTTTAAAATCTCCACCATTGATTTTTCTTTTCCAAAATCCAATGGTCCAAATTAACTGTGGTTTGAAAAAAATTTTCCATCTCTATATAAATCATCTTCCTCTCCAAATTTTACATTTCATAATCTTCCAAAACTCAAAAGTTCCATTGTTGGTCTCTCTAAGTTCCCAATTTTTTTTCTTTTCATCTTATTCTTGAGAGAGTGTTATTGTATTCTGAGGATAAACTTGTTGAGTGCTTAAATTTGTAAATCCACTCTAGTGAGAGTTGTATTGTGTTCTTAAAAAATTCCAACATTTGTAACGGTTTGATCCTAAACCGTAGAAAGGATTGGGTTTGCTCTTGAACCTGTAAAAGGAGCAGTGGTGTAATGGTTGGGCTCTAATCCATGGAAATGGTCAGAAAGATTTTATTCAAATTTCCAAGAGGCGCTTGGGCAGTGGAGTAGGTCGAGTTTGACCGAACCACTATAAAAATTACGGTGTCTTCTTCTCTAACTCTTTCCTTTTTATTTTTGCAATTAATTTAAGCAATTTATTGTATGTTTTAGTTTGTTCTTATTTATTTGCTAAAATTTGATAGAATTAAATTATCACATTTTTTGTCATCTTATTCGTTGCATAATTTGAATTTTTCTTATTATTTATAAAAAGTGTATTAATTAGTTTAATTGGGTTAATTTAAAAAAAAATTAATTAAACCCTATTCACCCCTCTAGGGTTTCCATATCGATCTAACAATTATTAGTGTCCATGTAATCCACCTCCTACTTGCCAAATTGCCTATAAATAGTAACATTTGGTGGGTTTTGGAAGACTTAGGCAAATTCTATGCAAATTGGAGAAATTGCAGAATTTAGAGAAATTTCTTATTTTATATTTTGCTAATTTGTTATATTTTTTATTTTTATATTATTTTTAATTTATTAATATTTATTTATTTTATTATTATATTATTTTATATTTGTTTTAATTTATATTTTATTAGTATCCTTGTTCTTGTTATGCTTCTTAAGTTCACAACACGTTATCAGCACTAGCTCCTATCGTTTTCCCCCTGAAGGTAGGTCCTAAAAGTATGTTGGTTTTTCTCTCTTCATCATAATTAATAAATTAAATGTTGTTTTACATATTTGATATATATTAAATTTATAATATAAGTATAATATTTTGTAATAGTGTTACTATGAAAATGTTATAAAATTAGAATTTGTAGCATTTAACAATAATGGTAATAATTATTTGTCATTAGTGCTTGATGCCAAATTACACGATACCACAAAAATTTGATCATCAAAAAACAATTTTAGTTTCTAAAGCTCGTCGTAAATGGATGCACTTGAGGCTCCAAAATTTAAATCAATATGTTAGAGAATTTACATCCCAAGCTTTTGATAATTAATTGCAAGATCATTGCTTATAAGAGCTAAGCTTCCTTCATTTGTATGAGAACATGCTATTTTTCATGTAGTGTCACTTGTATGTATTAAGCCAATAGCTTATCATAAGTACTCACCATTACAATTAGCTTATGATCACGTACCAAATATTTCTCATCTAAGAATTTTTTGTTGTTCAGTATATGTTCTAATTGCTCCACCATGACATACTCCACAAAGGAGGTTGGGAATATATATATATATAGGATTTGATTTCCCATCAATTATTAAATATCTTGGACCCGTGACGTATGATTATTTACTGTGCGATTTACTGATTGTCATTTTAATGAGAAAATTTTTCAAACATTAAGGGGAGGAATTAAAAGTTTGGAAAAGAAATTACATGGAATACATTGTTATTGTCTCATTTAGATCCTCGTACAGATCAATGTGAACTTGAAGCTTAAAAGATAATTCATTTGCAAAATATATCAAATCTATTACTAGATGTATTTGTAGATGTAAAGAAAGTAACTAAATCACATATACCAGCTGGAAATATTCCATCAAAAATTGATATCGCAACATAGCAAGTCGTCACCAATGATTATAAAACACGCTAGAACGTCGTAGACCTGTGAGTTCCAAAAATAAAAATAATAAATAGTCAAGAAAACTTGGTTGAGAATATAAATATCCAGAAGAAATGTTTGACATGACTCGTGAGAAAGGTGCAAAAACGAAAGATAATAATGATATTTCAATAAACTACGTCATGACAGGAAAAAGATGGAACAGAACTAATGTAGTTATTGACAATATTTTTTTGTATAATGTTGCTCTTAATATTATTTCTTTCACACCCCCTCCTAGATTGCCCTCTTAATCTAGAAGAGAATGTGATGGTAGTAGTTACCAACCCTTTTGTGGCACCCACTACTAGACTAGCCTCCATAACCTGCTTAAGAAACACTAAATCCCATATATAACATTCAGTAAACTAAGAAAACTTAAAAAAAAAAAAACCTCAGAACACTAGGGTCCAATACAAACATAAAAGCATCATAATAACAGTTACAGATTTTAGTGGGTCCCAACATTCCTCACTAGTCCCTAGCATGAACAACACATATGTACAGACATAGACAAAATAGTCACCTAGAATGTCACTTTAGTCTTTAAGCTAATCTTGAGTCCTTGAGTGGCAGAGCAGTAGGGCAACTAACCTCTGAGGAGATGACCACTACCTGGGGAAAAGGAAGACATTTGAAAAAGTGAGCTACTAGCCCAGTGAGTGCCTAATAAAACTTAATCATCATGCTTTAAACTGAAAACAACCAAGCAAACTCATACGTAAAAATTTTTAGATATAAAGTTTCTAGAAACGTTAAAACATTATAACTCTTCTTGAACCTTGTTGAGATAGAACCCTTTTGCTCAATTCCTCAACCTTTATCCTTAGTTGTTGTGGAGTAATCTCAACACAACCAACATCAACTCTACCTACATGCACGTGGTAATAATTAAGTACCGTCATACCTTAGGTACTATGGTCCAAATACCTTCTCAATCTCACTCTCCTTCAGTATCGGGTTCATCATAATCATCATACAAACATACTCATTAAAGCATGTATAAAAGTATAGTAGCATGAAACATATGCTTAAACATCCTTATCATATAATCCTGAACTTCCAACGCATGCTAGTAACATAAAGTATATAAATACTTGAACATGCTTTCATAACTTCTTTAAACTGTCATATGTTAGTAGACACTTTAAGAACTAGTTTGCTTGGAGTTTCCTTAAACATTCTTATAAATAGAGCTAGCATGAGTCTAAATTTTTAAGTAAAACATGAGTTTACTAAAACATTGGAAAAACACTTAGTTTTATCACTCACAGCCTTGGGTGTCCTTCCTAGGATTGATAAGCCTTCCCTATTGGTGTTAACCCTGTGGAAATGGTAAACGTATTTGGTCAATGCTATTAGTCCCCTCGTGAGACTAACTCACATAAACAAGCTTAACATTCAACTTAGAACATTTTCCTTCAGCTCAACGCACCTTCCTTATGCATTCAACACTTAAGAATTTTCTTGATTGTTGATGCTAAATCATGCAACCAACTAGCATCATTCATGTGCCAACGAATGCCCATGCACCCATTCTACCGCACACCATTGCATTACTTTAACCTCAGCATGTACCTTGCCGCTCACAGTGTAACCCCTTGTGCCCACACCTTGTGTGCACACTGGCACAACGTCTCGGGTCAACCTGCCCTCGCGTGCGTCTGTAGCTTGCCGATTGAGTTGCTTGCTTGCTCAATGGTTACAGTTTCCTGCTTATTCAAACCAAATTTTCAGTCTCAAATTTGGGCACGAATAACTTAGATTCCAGACCTTTTCTTGAAAATTTTCCAGACTTTTTTTTAAAAAAAATTTCTTGAATTTTTTTTTAAATGTCTTAACTTGCTTACCTTAAAATTTGAGCGTCAAATATCTCGTGGTCTGGTCGGAATCCTTTGATCTCTTCTACTAACCCAAATTCATCAGAGAGTCTGACCTTCTTGAAGAATCCTTGAGATTTCAACTTTAATCTCTAAGAATTTCCTCTCAGCAGCCCAAGGCCATTAAATAAACTCATTAACCATTCAAATGCTTCTAAAATCACCTCTTTTGCACAAGTAAACTCCTCAAACCGACCCTTTGAACTGAGGTCTTCTTTTATGCTATGAATTGCATGCCCCTCTTTAAACCTTACGGTGTACATGGTCAAGATAGATATGCAAAGGGCTTAGAGATGTAATAAAAATAATTAAGCAGAATTTTCAAGAAATATCATGAAAATTATGAACCCTTTCATCTGACCTATTCTTATGCAAAAACAATTCCTATGAGTGTGTCATAGGCTAGTCATCATAAGGACACAACAACAAGACAAACTTAAACAAGGAAGAATTGTCCGAACACAACGCTCAAGGACCCCAAATAATATCATCATAAAAATTTGAAAAAGAAATTGGGCCAAAAATCCAAACGCCCTACCCCCAAGTTTTAAAACACACATTGTCCCCAATGTCATCAAAATTAAAGCACAAGGGATCAAAATACTTCCCTGAACAATGGAATGAAGGAAGGATGCATGCCACTCTACTCAACTCCTTTTTTTTCTCAAAAATCCTACAAATAAGAATAATAGAAAGAATTAGGCTCAAATAAATGAAGAATAAAAAAAGAGATACTTTGAAGTCTAATCCTAAAATCCTGGCTGCCTCCAGGTAGGGCAAATGTTTATGGTCGGTTGCTCGAGCGTGATACTCGCCATCATGGAAGACCTTTAACCTGTGCCCATTAACTTTGATAACTTTCCCTATCTCAAGATTAACAATGTCTACTGCACCATAAGTATAAACGTGAGAAACACCACAGGGCCTAATCCACTTAGACTAGAGTTTACCAGGCATAAATTTCAATCGAGAGTTATAAAGAAGTACCTTTTGTTCTACCTAAAACTCCTTGGGTGCAAGAATCTTGTCATGAAGGACCTTCGCTCTTTTCCTATAAATCAAGGAATTATCGAAACATTCTAACCTCAGCTCTTTTAACTCTTGAAGCTGTAAAAGTCTGGCCTCCCCAGCCTCTAAGTCCCAGTTGCACTTCTTGATTGTCCAATAAGCCCTGTGTTGGATTTCAACTGGAAGATGGCAAGCCTTACCATAAACCATCCTGTAAGGGGACATTCCAATAGGTGTTTTGAAAGCTGTCCTGTAGGCCCATAGAGCGTCATCAAGTCGGAGGCTCCAATCCTTTCATCCTGGGTTGACCACCTTTTCCAAAATTGTCTTTACTTCCCTGTTGGACACTGATGCGTTATTTTATGAGGAGAAATTATGGAATGAGATGCAGTGATGGAAATGTGTTGAGCAACAAGTTTTCTCAGTGGAATCTAAGTTTAAACCCCACTGAGTTTCCTGGTAAGTCCAGGGTCGAACTTAGGGACTTGGGAAAACGGTATGCGGTGGTAATTTTCAAAAAGACTTTGCGGTAACCGATAACTCAAATAGTTGTTTGCAGTAATAAAATAAACAAATGCGGCAGAGTTTCAAAAAGAGTTGATAATTCGGGAGATGCGATGAGTATGCAGTGAACGGGTTGAGAAAGGGTTCGGCTAACACTTCCTAGGATGCGTTCATGTTACATGCAACACACATACAATAGAAAACCATTCTCGACGCAGATGCTACAGCTTCTAGTACTAGAACGCATGCGATATAAGCGATAAGTCTATAGGACCTACACATAAGCCTCTATTCTTATCTATGCAATGACAAAATGACACACACACAAATAAGGCGACCATGTAATATCATAACCTATCTCTAGGGTGCATGCGATGCAGGTTGGCAAATAGAGCTTATCTTTAAGTCCCTATCTCTTGCTCATGCAGATCTAATCTTGCTCTCTCGAGTCTAGATTTTAACCTAGCTCTCTTAAGTCTTTAGGTTCTTTCTTTAGACTCTCTCTCGAGTATCTCTAAAGGGATTTTAGACATCGCATAAAACAAGATAATTGCATGCAATGAAGATCCTAGGTCATGTTAGCTTAGTTCTTCTCAACCCATTCGATAAGTTTAGCTATTCATGCGTGCTAAGAGAGTGAACAGATGTAGATAAAAAAATTTCATTGTATAGATATAGAGTTGAAATACAAAATAACAATGCAAGAAGAGAATAAAGAGCCTGGTAGCAATCGCTTGCTTCCTAAGGCTTTTACACTGTCTTTTCTACTCTGTTCAAAAGATAGTCTCGCTCTCGCGAGAGTCGGCCCGCTCTCTACTTTTTCATGCCTCTAGATTCTCTCTCGAGTTGTCCTGAGTGATCGTCCAGCGTCTCTTCCCTTCTCTTGCTCTGCCTTAAAATAAAAGAAAAACTATGAACAAGGCTATTCTAAGGAAAATTCCCTAATTATCCGAACTTGCTGAACTCGCTTTTCTGAAGGTTGCCTTTGGTATTTATTGAGCTTCAAGGTGAAAGGCGGCTTATCTCTTATGATTACACAGATGGGATGGATTTAATTCTCTGACTGATGCGCTGAATATTTGTCACCGAAAAGTTGAGTGTACTTGTTATCGTTAGTGGTTTGTCAACTTAATTTGGATTCGACTGCCATCAGCTTTCTGTCCCATCGTGATTAATTATGCTTTTCACCCAGATGCGCCCACCAAATTGCGCCAACTCTATGCGGCAATCCTTCTTGGATAGATGTTTGCGAGCACAAATCACCGTAAAGCCTTACGGTAATGCTGCGCTCGGCCGTTGATTTCTTGTGATCGCACTTTTCGCCTTGCGTCAACGCATATTCTGCATAAAAATACAAAAGTTAACTATTTTTATGCGATGAACGGATGCGACCGCAATGTTATGAACTTAATGATTTTTGGACGCAATCTAACATATTTTATCAACGCAAACGTTCATTGTTTAATAACTTAGCACTGTAATAACGTGCATTTCTGCCCGTTATCAGACACCTCTGTCTGCCCATTAGTCTGAGGGTGGTACGAGGTGGCAATACGATGTTGGACACCGTACTTCTTCAATAAGGATGCAATGACTCTATTGCAAAAGTGTGATCCCTTATTTCGAATTGAAATATTAGAGAGTTATCATCTTTTCCTAGTTTTCTTGCAAACTAAAATCTGTAAACAATCTTCAGTTAGTAAAAGATTTCAGATATTCCCATGGATGTAGGCAACCTTGTCGAACCACGTAAATCACTGTGTCTCTTTCTCTTCCTTATCTTTCTTGTTTTCAATCGTGTAATACTTCAATGCAAATCTCGCATCAATCGTTTACATTACAAATCGCATCGAGTATTAAATTATCGAGTCAATTGTGCATTGAATTATTGCTATCGAGTAGGTCTGAGTATACCATTTTCACCTTCGAGTTGCACCGAGCACCGTTCAAGAATCGTTGAGTACGATCGAGTATTAACTCTGTTATCATCGAGTTGCATCAAGGATTTAACAGAGACCAGTCAAATGAAGAAGGGAATTCTGATCGAGGATCGAGTAGCAAGGTGTCGAGCGTCAAATTCTGAGTATCAAGGATTTGGCAGAATTGATTTAAGTCATTTCTTCATCTCTTCAACAGCGATCTTGAGTATTTAGGACTTGTAAAGGGTCTTCGGCCCAACAATTATTGGTATCATAGAACTTAAAGGTCATCAAGGTCATCTTTCTTGGAGCTTCAAGATTATCAAGAAATCAAGACTCGATACTCGTTCGATTCAAAAATGGCCGTTGCAAGGTATGAGATCTAGAAGTTTGATGGGAAGGGCGATTTTGGCCTATGGAAGGCCAAAATCAAAGCCATTCTTAGACAGCAAAGAGCACACAAAGCCCTTTTGGACTCATCATACTACCAACCACCATATCAGCATAAGAAAGAGAAGACATGGAGCTCACAAAATATGGGACTTTGGTTCTGAATCTTAGTGACAGTATTCTGAGGCAAGTAATTGATCAAGACACAACCTACAAGATGTGGGTCAGGGTAGAAGGTCCGTTTACTACAGAGGATCTCCCCAACAAAATGTATCTGAGGGAAAAGTTCTTCACGTTCAAGATGGATTCTGCCAAGCCTCTTTCAGAAAATTTGGATGAATTCAAGAGGATAATCTCAAAGTTCAAGAGCCTTGGTCAGGCTTTTGTGCTATTAAACTCTCTACCCAAAGTCTATAAAGAGATGAAGAATGCTCTGATGTATGGCAGAGAACCAGTCACAACTGATGCAATCATCTCAGCATTATGAACAAGAGAGTTAGAGCTTTAGTCAGTCAAAAAAGAGCAGCCTAATGTAGAGAGGTTGTTTGCCAAGGGAAAGAACAAGCAGAACCAGTCTAAGGGGAACAAAAACCAGCCAAGTGAAGAGCACAAGCCAAAGACCAAGTTGAGATGCAATTGCAAGAAGAAAGGTCACCTAATGAGAGATTGCTACAGTATGAAAAGGAAAAACCAAGAAAAGGAGAAGGATTAGAAAGGGAAACAACCAAAAGCATCTCTGGTTGAAGGTTCCTACTTTTACTCTGATGCCTTAGCCTCAACCAAAAATCAAACAAACCAAATCAGTCCTCTTGGGAAGCATGATTGGGTGCTAGACTCCAAATGCACCTATCACATGACACCTTTCAGACCTTGGTTTAATACTTACAAGGAAATAGATGGAGAATTAGTGTACATGGGCAACAATGAAGCCTGTAAGATAAAGAGGGTTGGTTTGGTGTCCTTGAAGCTAAAGGACGGATCAATCAAACTTCTAAGAAATGTTAGATATGTACCTTTGCTCAAGTGAAACTTGATATCTCTGGGCATGTTGGACTCCATTGGGTGTGAATGCAAAGGAAAAGGTGGAGTTCTTGAAGTGATTAAGGATTCCAAAGTTGTGTTGGTTGGTGAGAAGGTCAATGACCTTTGCATTATGAGAGGAGTAGAGATGATGACAAGTGCCTACACAGTTTCATCATCAAACTTGACAGAGGCTGACTTGTGGCATAAAAGACTCTGCCATATTAGTGAGAAAGGGATGCAAGCTCTGTCCAAGCAAGGAATCCTTCCCAAAGGTATCAGTGAGCACCTTTCCTTTTGTGAGCATTGCATTTTAGGTAAAGCAACCAGGCAAAGCTTCACAAAATCTCAGCATGCCACCAAAGAAGTATTGGACTATGTCAATTCTGATCTATAAGGACCATCTCTTACACCAAGCCTTAGCGGCTCAAGGTATTTTCTAACCTTTATTGATGATTTTTCTAGGAAAAGTTGGATATACTTTCATAAAACTAAGGACCAAGTATTTGGGAAGTTTAAAGAATGGAAAGCCATGATAGAAAATCAAACATCTAAAAGGTTAAAATACTTTAGAACCGATAATGGGCTTGAATTCTGTCATGAACACTTTGATAAATTTTGTAGTGAGAATGGTATAATTACGCATAGGACAGTGAGGTATACACCTCAACAAAATGGGGTTGCTGAGAGGTTAAATAGAACCATAGTGGAAAGGGTTAGGTGTTTGCTCTCTGATGCTATCTTAAGGGAAAGTTAGGCAGAAGCTGCATCCTATATTGTGTATACCTTAAATAGGTGCCCTTACACATCTTTAGATCTGCTTACACCTGAGGAAAAGTGGACTAAACATCCCTCTAACCTAGATAATTTCAAGGTCTTTGGTTGTGTAGGGTTTGTACACCAAAATAAGGGAAAGTTAAAGACCAGAGCAGTCAAGTGTATGTTTGTAGGCTTTACAGAGGGTGTCAAGGGGTTCAAAATGTGGCATCCTATTAGAGAAAGTTCCTAGTGAGTAGAGACACGTGGCATCCTATTAGAGAAAGTTCCTAGTGAGCAGAGACATCACCTTTAGGGAAGAGGAGATGTTTATGCGAAAGGAGAAAAAGGTAGAGGATGAAAGACAGTCATTCAATACCAGTTTTGAGGTGGAGTTACTATCCGAGCAGCCAAATAAGTTTAGTCAGCCTAGTAACAGGATAAATAGAGGAAAATGCAGAGGAACATGAGGATACAGCATGTGAACAACCTAATCTAAGTCAATATGTCTTAGCTAGGGATAGACAAAGAAGAACTATCACACCTCTAGCTAGATATACTGAAATGAATTACGTGAATCTGGTTTTAAATGTTGTAGTAGCTCCTACTAGCCAAGAACCAACTACCTTTGAGGAAGCAACAAGTTGTGCTAATGCAAGGGATTGGATTGAGGCAATGAATGGGGAGATGCATTCACTAAAAGTGAATGACACTTGGTCCTTAGTTCCTCTACCAAAAAGGTATAAACCTGTTACTTCTAAATGGATTTTTAAACTTAAAGAAGGAGCATCCTGTGATCAAAAGCCTAGGTTTAAAGCTAGATTGGATGCTAAGGGTTCACTCAAAGAGAAGGACTAGACTATGCTAAGATTTTCTCTCCTGTTGTAAAACAAACTTCAATAAGATTTCTCCTATCCTTAGTTGCTCAAAATAATCTAGAATTGTATCAAGTAGATGTCAAAAATGCTTTTCTTCATGGACATTTAGAAGAGACAATCTATATGACACAACCTGAAGGATTTGAAGTTAAAGGAAAAGAAAATTCTTCTGCTTACTCAACAAGTCTATATATGGGTTAAAACAGTCACCTAGATGCTAGTATAAGAGATTAATGACTATTTCTAGCATTAGGATTAAAAGAAGATCCTTTGACATATGTGCTTATGTAAACACAGGTTCTTACAGGACAAAGTTTACCTACTCATATATGTAGATGACATGTTGCTGGCAGGTAGGTCTAAAGAAGATGTAACCCATGTTAAAAGCCTCTTAAAAATAGAGTTTGATATGAAGGACTTAGGAGAAGCAAGCAAAGACCTAGGAATAGAGATCCATAGAAACAAAGAGGAGTCTATTCTAAGCATCAGTCAGTCCAACTATTATGAGAAAATCCTTAAAAGGTTTAACATGGTTGATGCCAAACCTGTGAGCTTGCCCATTGCCCAGCACTTCAAGCTTTCCTCAGCTAACTCTCCTAAGGATTCTGACCAAGAACACAACAGATGGTTGTCATACCCTATAATCAAGTTGTTGGAAGCCTTATGTATTTAATGATTTCTATAAGACATGAGCTCTCATATTCAATAAGCTTATTTAGTAGATATATGTCTAATCCTGATAAGAGACACTAGGAAGCTACTAAATGGATCCTAAGGTATCTAGTTTGGTCTAAAAACTCTAAGTTAGTCTATCAAAGGTCAGTGAACCAAAACTAGATCTTTATGGATATGTTGATGCTGACTATGCTAGTGATTTGGACAAAATGAGGTCCTTAACAGGCTACCTTTTCTTATTTCATCCTAATCTAGCTAGCTTGAAAGCATCTCTTCCGCCTATAGTAGCTGATGCGTGAAATTGTGATATGTTATGGTGTGAGTTTGCGATGATGTGTGTTATGCGGTGATCATGCAAGTTTTCCTAACAAGACCCAAGTATAAGCCTTCTTAGATTTCCTAGTAAGTCCAGGGTCAAACACAGGGACTATTAAGTAAATATGCGACAGACACTTTAATTCTATTGCGATAGTAAAAACAAATGAAGTGGATGGTGTTTTGATTTAGGTTTTTCCTATGTGATAGAGTTAAACGCAGAGTTGATGAAAGTGTAGAGTTACAATGAGTATGCGATGAAAGGGTTGAGAAGGGGATTGGCTAACATTTGCTAAGATTGTGCACAAGTTATGCGATCATGCTACACACAAATAACAACACGTCATTTCTCAATGCAGAATGGCATAATTCCTATTTCTAGGACACATGCAATATGTATATGAAACAGTCAATAGGACTTATGTCTAGGCCTCTACTCTTGTCTACGCGATGATGAATGATGCACACATAAAATAAGGTGACCGCATACAATCATTCCTATTTCTAGGGCGCATGCGATGTGTAAATAGCAATAGAACTTATGTCTAAGTTTCTACTTCTTGCTTATGCAATTCTAATTCGACTTTCTCAAGCCTAGATTCTAATCTGACTCTCTCAAATCTAGATTCTATCTTTAGACAAGTATGTCTAAAGGGTGAATGATGCATACATAAGACAAGATGATCGCATAAAATGTAAATCTTAAGTCATGCTGGCTAAGTACTTCTCAACCCATTAAGAAATTTAGCTACTCATGCGAAGTATGGAGAGATTGAACATAGATTGAAATGAGATTTCCATTTTCTGTAAATAAAGTACTGAATGCAAAATAACAAATGGAATTGAGAGATAAGAAGCCCAGTAAGCAATGTCTTGCTTCCCATGGCCTTTTACACTGTTCTTTTTCACTCCAACTTTGTTCTAGATGTGTGTTCTTTCTCTCGCAAGTGTTTTCCCTCTCCTTTGTAATGCTTTCTGGCAGTCTCTCAATCTGTCCGAGAATGATCTCTCGGTTTCCTCATCTCCTTGCTCTTCTCCGTCCTCTAAGTATATGTACGACTCTGTGCGTGAACAGACTAACTAACTCTCTAACTTCCACTCCGTAACTCATTCCACCCCTTTTACACTAGTGGCCTTCGGTATTTATAGAGCTCAAGGTGAAGCAGTCTTTCTTGCTAATGATTGCAATGATGGGCGGCATTAATTCCCTTGTTCTAATGCGCCGATTAATGGTCACCGAAAGTTGAATGTACTTACTATAGTGTGGCTTTTAACAGCTTATCAACTAAATTCGGATTCGATCGTTATCAGCTTTCCATCCCACCATGATTTGTTGTGCTGTCACCTTGATGCGCAGTCTTTATGCGGCCACCTTTTTAAGAAGCTTCTTGATGACATGCAGCTTAGGCCTTTTATTTAGAATTATGAGGGTTGTTAAGCAAAATATGTGGCAATTATGTTAGGAATTCATGAGAAAATGAGCTTGTGGCATTCAACATTGAGAATCTCGGCTAACCCATTATTATGCGATATTATGCGTTCAATTGTCTATTTTGTAGCTAATGCAGGAAGTGGACGCAAACGCGGAAGTCGGACTACCGCATAGACGATTGCATGCGGAGAAACTCTCCATCGTAAAGGTGAATGCATTCGATCAACGCATGGGTGGATCGTATAGGAGTTGCATTCGCTAATCAGCCGCATGCGTCCATCGTATAGAAGTTGCGATCATTAAGTGATTGCAGCCATCGTGTAGAAGTTGTGGTATTAAGCGAATGCGGTCACTACATGATTACGGCTACACGATAACGCATACTAAGGGGATCAATGCAAGGTTGGTCGAATGAACGCATCAACACATATCTCGAGAAAATCAAAAGATGATGTTGACATTTCACCTACCACGCCGTTAGCAGCAGAGATTCAGAAAGGACTAACGCGCTACGAACGTTAGAATCAGAGTAGTCCATTAATGCTATCGGCGATCCAAGCTCTATATATAGAAGCCAATGAGCAGAAGTTCAAAGGATTTAAGTTTCGGCCTTCAGGTGGATCCTTGTGATCCAGATGAGCGCGTGAGAAAGAAGCTTGAGAGTTCTTCACCTTCTTCATCCATTCCAAGTGATGATCGGAGCCTTCGTCGAAGCTAGATCTCGAGAGAGTCTACTCCACCACCCCTCCATGGCACCACCGGCAGCCTTGACACGCATCTACTGGAAGCAAGACATTGCTTTTAGCTGGTCATTTCATTTTTTCTTCTTTTCTTATATTGTATTGTATTACATTTTGGGATTAAGGAATTAATACATTATGTGTTCAATGCATTTCTATGTTTCCTTGATTCCATCTCCTTCTTTCTTTACTTAGCATCCTTAAGTTTCATTGCATCACTTAGTGAGATTGCTAGAGTATCGCATACTTAGTCATGTGGATTAGAGATATGAAGCATGTAGCAAACCACCGAGAGGTGTGCATTACGAGAATGTGCGAGAAAATATTATTTTCTTAGTGTGAAGCTGTAGCAACGTCTGTCTATAGGCGGACGCAACACTTGTCTATGAGTAAAGTCAGCAACAACTAATTGCCCGGGAGGGTAAGTGGTTGGTCGCATTAAGAAATGTAAGCTATTGTTCACTAGAGATAAGAATAACCTTGCGTCAGCCAAGTTTATGTGGTTACCTTGTCTTATGTATGCGTCCATCACACCTTTAGAGTTACTCGGGAGAGAGTCTAAAGAAAGAACCTAAGACTCGAGAGAGCTAGGTTAGAATCGATGCTCGGAAGAGCTAGATTAGGTTTGCATAAGCAAGAATTGAAACTTAGGAATAAGCTCTGTTTGTTATCACACAGCGTATGCACCCTACGGAGAGGACAATGACTGCGTTCAAGAAGTAGGATATGGTGGCGGTATGCGGTCATCTCGACCCTTTTGCATACACTTCGCATATGTCCTAGATTTAGGCTTTTAGTGTGTGTAGCATGATCGCATAGCTTGCGTTGGTTGAGGTTGCCCTTGCGGTCACTCTTAAGGGTTGCGATGAAGACATCTTCACATTTTATCTATTTTTCCATCCATTTATTTCACGTCAACAGTTATCGTGTCTCTACCTCTCATTCATACTTCTCATTGCGTTGTCTGTTAGTTAGAAGTAGGAGTAGTGTTAGCATAAAAACCCCTCCATCATTCTTTTATTCAACCGTTACATACACATTACCACATAGCATTTAGTTACAAGTCCTTGAGTTCGACCTCGGATCACCTGAGAAACTTGCGTTCGCGTTATACTTGGCGTGAGCACAAGAAAACTTGTGACAGGAATGCATGGTCATCGCAAACATTCGTTAACGCATAGTTCATTCCAACGCATGACCACCGACGCATGATAATCAACGCATACCTTAATACATGCATCGCATATTGCATTCACGTAATTTTAGTCGTCAAGTAATTGATAACTAATTTTTTGTCATCACTTCTCACGACCGCATGACTTGCGATCGCAATCTTCAAGCGCGCTGATGCCTTGTTCCTTTGGATCGCAATTTCACATGCGCCATCGCATTGTTCCTGCATAAAATAAGTAAATTAACTGCTTTTATGCGATGAGCGCTTGCGATCGCAATTCCTTTCAGTTTAGCACTTTTGGACATGATATTGCTTATTTTACCATCGCATTCTCCCATTGTTTTACTTATTTGAGTTGTAATAACTTGTATTTCTACCAGTTATTGATAACGGGTAGAAATGCACGTTATTACAGCATAGAGTTATAAAACAATGAAGGATTGCGATGGTAAAAATATATAAAATTACGTTCAAAAGCATTAAGTTCATAACATTGTGATTGCATGCATCTATCGCATTAAAAACAGCTAACTTATGTATTTTGTATAGAAAATGCGTTGGCGCAAGGCGGAATTGCGATCCAAAGAAATTAACGTCTAAGCACATTAAGAGATTGCAACCACAAGGCTATGCGATCGTTTGCGTTCGCAAAATTCTGCTCAAGAAGGTGGACGCATAGAGCCGGTGCATCAAGGTAAAAGGTTAATAAATCACGATGGGACAAAAAGCTAATGACGGTCGATTCCAAATTAAATTGACAAGCCATTAAGAATACTGTAGCAAGTACACTCAACTTTTCGGTGACAATTATTCGGCGCATCAGACAGAGAATTAATGTCATCCCATCAGTGCAATCACATGAGAGAAAAATCTCTTCACCCTGAAGCTCTATAAATACTGAAGGCCACCTTCGTTAAAGGAGTTCAGTTTTTCATTCCAACTGAGCCATATAGAAGATAGTTAGCCTTTGTTCTTAGTTTACTTATACTTAGAAGGTAGAAGCAAGAGAAGGGAAAAGATGTCGGAAGATCGTCCTGGTCAGCTTGAGAGAGTGCTAGGGAGCATGGAAAACAAAGAGAGGGCCAACTCTTGCAAGAGCAAGAATATCTTTTGAGCAGAGTAGAGAAGAACAGTGTAAAAGCCTTGGGAAGTAAGAAATTGCTACCAGGCTCTTCATCCTTATTTCGCATTGTCATTTTGTACTTTGAGTTCATATATAGAATGGAACTTATATTTCTACATTTGTTCACTCTCTTTACAATACGCATGAGTAACTAAACTTTCAAATGGGTTGAGAAGTACTTAGCTAACATGACCTGGGATCTTCATTGCATGCGATCATCTTGTCTTATGCTGCGTCCATCACCCCTTTAGAGCTACTCGAGAGAGAGTCTAAAGAAAGAACCTAAGACTTGAGAGAGCTAGGTTAAAATCTAGACTCGAGAGAGCAAGATTAGATCTGCATAAGCAAGAGATAGAGACTTAGAGATAAGGTCTGTTTGCCAACATGCATCACATGCACCCTAGAGATAGGTTATGGTAGTATGTAGTCACCTTGTGTATGTGTGTGTCATTCGTCATCGCATAAACAAGAATAGAAGCTTAAACGTAGGTCCTATAGACACCATCGCATACATTGCATGCGTTCTAAAACTAGAAGCCATAGCGTTTGCATTGAGAGATGACTTGTTGTTGTATGTATGTAGCATGATCGCATAACATGAACGCAATCCTAGGAAGTGTTAGCTAAATCCCTTCTCAACTCGTTCCCCCGCATACTCATCGCATCTTTCATACTATTAACTCTTTTCTCAACTCCGCCGCATAAACTTTATACTTTAAACAACACACCAACCTACGCATTGGTTTATTCGTTACCGCAAAGTAATCAAAAATTACCATCGCATACTGTTTCCTTAGTCCTTGTGTTCGACCCTGGGCTTACCAGGCAACTCAATAGGATTTATACTTGGATCTTGCTGAGAAAACTTGCATGCACAACGCATATTCCACCACCGAATTCTACACCATTATTTCATCGCATTAAATAATGCATCAGTTATCAGTAGCCCTATCTATAACTGAAGCTGAATATATGGCTCTAATTGTATCAATCAAAGAGGCTTTGTGGCTTAAGAGACTGCTGAAAGACTTTGGAATAGATCAAACAGTAGTGAAACTCTACTGTGATAACCAAAATGCTATTCATTTGTCCCAAAATCCACAATTCTATACTAGAACAAAGCACATTGATTTCAAATATCACTTCATTAGAAATAAAATTGAGACAGGGGAGATAGAAATCTTAAATGTCCATATATTTGATTATGCAGCTGATATGCTAACTAAACCTATTACAAAGCTTAAATTGTTTAAATCTTTAGAACAGGTTGGTTTTGAGCTTCCAGACACAGGGTGGACAAACCGGTCAAAACTAAGAAGATCTTGAAAATTGCAGGCATTGGAGTCAAGATGGAGAATTTGAAGAAGTTTGACTCAAATACCTCAAATTTTCAGTTTGTTTATAACTAACTTTTTGTACCGGGCAGCTGGTATATCATTATGAATACCACTGATTTCGAATTCAAAAATTAGAGAGTTATCATCTTTTCTTAGTTTTCTTGCAAACTAAAATCTGTAAACAATCTTCAGTTAGTAAAAGATTTCAGATTTTCTCGTGGACATAGGCAACCTTGTCGAACCACGTAAATCACTGTGTCTCTTTCTTCTTCCTTATCTTTCTTGTTTTCAATCGAGTAATACTTCACTGCAAATCGTGCGCCAATCGTTTATATTACAAATCGTATCGAGTATCAAGTTATCGAGTCAATCGTGCATCAAATTATTCCTATCGAGTAGGTCTGAGTACACCGTGTTCACCTTTGAGTTGCACCGAGCATCATTCAAGAACCGTCGAGTACGATCAAGTATTAACTCAGTTATCATCGAGTTGCATCCAAGATTTAATAGAGACCAGTCAGAAGAAGAAGGGAATTCTGATCGAGGATCGACTAGCAAGGTTCCTTCATCCGGCTTATGTTCTTCATGTAGCATTCAGACCGAATGACTCAAGCATTGAGTTTCGAGTATCGAGGATTTGGTAGAATTGATTTAAGTCATTTCTTCATCTCTTCAACAATGATCTTGAGTATTTGGGATTTGTAAAGGGTCTTCAGCCCAACATTTTTCTTATCTATTCGACATTTTCAGTTTGAATTTGTAATAAGCCAATGATCATAGTTTTCTTTCGTTGATATAATGTGGTCATCTAGGTTGTTGGAGAGATGTTGAGCCTATGTTTGTTGAATGTGTTTCATCAAGTGAATATGACAATTGGTTTATTTCAAGTACTGATTCATATATTTCTCTTTGCCTAAACTCTTCAGAATCTTCCCCTCTGTTTGATCAAATGTTTTAGCCACCTCTCTTAAGAAAATTTTGTATAGTTTTGTTGCCAAAATCGGAAAGAAAAAAAAAATCAATTTACAGGCGTGACAATTTAAGTAGTGAATTGCTTTGAAAACATGTCAAAGATAAGATTCGTTGAAAAATCATAAAATAGGATTTATGGCATTATGGTTTTAAAACACATGATCTTTAACTCCAGTATAGTATCATGTTAAATTATTATGAAATCCAAAGGAGGTGCATGATTTAAGATTTTGAAACTGGAGAGTATGAGCTACTTAGTAAAGCTCATATTTTGTTAGTCGTTTTATAAATCCATATTTACTACAATGTTATATCTTCATGTGTACTCCTTGGTTTCCTTGCAGAACTTTCTTTTTACTTCTTAAGTCTGCTAAATTATCTAATAATTAGTCCTTAGATTTTCTGTAGATTATAGTTTTTCTTTGGCCTCTTACAAAATGCATTCACGTTTTTATTTATCATACTAATTAAATTAAAAGCAATTGTAAAATTTAAAGTTAGGTTCATTCAATAAAAACCATACATCTCTTTGAGTAGAATTTGCTAAAATAGAAAAAAGAAATAGTTGGTTAGTTCAAGTTGGGTAATATTTCTTTTTCCAACTTTGATGAACCTGCTTCAAGTTTAGTTGTTCAAAAATTTCTCTTCATTTTCCTTATCGTTTAATATCATTTTTAAATCAGCTCGTTCAGGTGTTGGATTTATTTTTTTTAAAATTAATATTAGTAGCTTTGTGGGCTTCAATCATACCATATTTTTTTATGATAACAAATGTTTATTTACGAACGATTTTAATGTTTTAAAGTATTTAGAGCATAGAATTTGACAAAACGATTCCAACATATTTTTAGTTTCTAAAATTTGAATTCATACTACAAGGATATGGCCAATATAGAATTGAACATAAAATATCTTGAGATGACGTGGAGGCCTAATAATCAAAGTAGATCAATAAGTGGGACACGTGTAGCCTCAGAAGATTGACAGATAGTGGAACTTTTTAGTTTTCTTGATTTATAAAAAATTAAAAAGGAAAAAGAATTCTTTTAGAAAAAATTGACCAGCGGGCAAATTAAGTGTTAAAAAAGAAGAAACAAATAGGCTAATGGCACATTGCACTATTTCTCTCTCTTTTTATTATAATTCCCATCTATTGTAAATATTATGATAATAGATGGTCACTAGATGCTCATGCTTTGTATCGACTGATCATGTGTCATGTCCCCATTTCCCAAAGTGTTGTCCATGTTGTTGGGGTTGATGCCCTAAAGTCTCGTGTTCTATAGTTTGTAAATAGTTTGTACGAACGCTTATGTTGTATAATATATGATATTTTACTTCACATCTTGTATATTGCTCAGTTGCATGTTTTATTTGCTTTATCACAAACCAATGAACTTAAAATCCCTAGTTATCTGTATGTAACTCAAGCATGTATGTGGTGACATACAAGTGGATCATGTCTTGAGTGATAACCAAAATGGTCTGTTGTATAAGGATATAGGAGGAAAAACTTATCCTGGTAACGCTACAGATGCGGCCTGCTTTGTGGAATGGTCACAAGTGTTGTGACTCGTCATAGATGGTCTGATCCTGATCAATTGTATTGCGGACAAGCGAGCGGGGGCATCCCATACAAAAAGTTTGTATAAGATCTGACTACGAAGTATTAACGTCTCGTTATATAACACCGTTCATGACAGAGACTTCACTTCACTAGGATGATCATAGGTAACATGATCTCAATCCTAGGTGAGTTGGGAACTCCTGCCATTGAGGGCGGTTCTTTGATTTGTATGGGTGCGATGGGCCAAGTCGCAAATTCAAACCTACCATTTTGGGGATTCGTCTGATTTAGGAGCTGGGAACTCAGCTACACAAGATGAAATTCACTCTTTCCCTGAGGCAGAGGTAAGTAGATAGATAGCTCCCTTAAGGGTTGATTTCAGGCTTGAACAATGTGGCGCCACACACCTTCTCTTGGTCTGAGAGGTGTTCACATATAGTTGGACTATGTTGTATTGTTCATTAAAGGAATCAGTGGTACTTAAGGAGTGAGATGTAACTACAGGTGTAAAACGGCACTTTAGCCCAGCTGTACTTACGAGCATTTGTGAAGGGTCATCGTACTCATGCGCCGTCGGCTGCCATTGCCCCGATTTTTGTCGGAATTTTGAGGAAAACCTTGGTTAAGACTTATTTTTCCTTATAATTTAGGAGGTGAAGTTCACCCCTTTGATTTTGGGTTAAATTAGTAACCTCTCTTTGGTTTGAAACTTAGATTCAAGATTTGGAAGTTTTGAGGCATTGACCATCAAGCTAGATACCATTTTGTTTTGCAGAAAATTGGTGAAGATCGGTAAGTTTTGTAAGTTGTTGGATGGTTATTCTTTTGGATTGAGAGTAATAGTAGGAAAATTAAGTTATTGATTTTGGATTTAATTCATGATCAAATTGGCTAATTAAATCGAGTATTGGAATTTGTCTTGGACCAAGCCACAACTTTAGGTTGATTCAAGTGTGCTAAAGAATTTCTAAGGAGATTTTGTTTTGCATTTTTTTACCAAGTTGAGGTAAGTAATCTTACTACTGAAACTGCCCTAGTGCCCAACAATGATAATTATGATTTATTGAGGATTATTAGTTAGCATGATATTTATGTCTGCCTTCATTGACTGAGGTTTGAAATGACTGGAGTCAAGAATTGACAAATATGATTTACTGAGGATATATTGATAGTTTGATGTTTATATATGCCTTGCTGATATGAGAATTTAAAAGGCTAGTTGCGCATAAAGATGTTTGAATATTAGTATGATTTGAGTATATTATTTTTATTGGAGATCCTGCTGAATCTGAGGAGGATGAGATGCATACATATGTTGTAAAGCTATGATGAAGAAATTTATATGTATATTGTAGAATCATGATGATGGGATGTATATGTATGTTATAGAACCATGTTGAGATTGTGATGTCGAGATTGTGATAGTGGTTTTACTAACTAGTTAGAATGCCCACCAGTTTGTGTTTCCTTCGGGATTCACCAGTTTTTGTTTCCTTTGGGATTCACTAGATATTGTGTTTCCTTCGGGATTCACAAATTTGTGTTTCCTTTGGGATTCACCAGATATTGTGTTTCCTTCGGGATTCACCAGTTTGTGTTTCCTTCAGGATTCACTAAATATAGTGTATCCTTTGGGATTCACCAGTTTGTGTTTCCTTCAGGATTTACCAGATATTGTGTTTCCTTCGGGATTCACCAGATTGTGTTTCCTTCGGGATTCACTAGAGGTAGTGAGCCTGCAGTTCTGAGCCTGAGGAGAGGCGTGAGGGACCACAGGTACCACTTCTTTAGTGATACCTACTGTCCAACTGAACCTCTTTACAACACTTAGTAAACTTTAAGTCAAGGAGATAACAGCAACTGAATAAGTAGGCCCATTTTATTACAATAATGTAACATTTGTACAACTCCAAGACTTAACTACAAAGTTTACATCAACAATTATAAAACCCTCCGGAAGTGTAATTGTGGCTTGTGGCAGACCTTGACCTTAGTAGCACCCTGGAACTCCTCACCTTTCGCTACCTGGATAGAAAAACAGGAAATAACAGAATGAGCTTCATAAAGCTCAGTGAGTGGTAAGCAACTTCTAGAGTCTATTTCAACTCATAAATAACAAGCATATCATAAATACGAGATTACATTCAAACCTCAGCTTTGAACAAGTCTGGTCTCAACTTCTATCTACACGTACGGTAGATAGCTAAACTAATAACTACTTAGAATGAGTATGTTGTCTACACACATGGTAGATAGTTAACTGTTACTAATACAACACTTACTATTTTGCATACCTTCTGTTCTCTATGTCTCCTCTGTGCACATAGCTCCCCACTCATGGGCTCAGAAGCTAGGCCTGTCGGCCCTCTAACCATCCCATACGAGGATCCTCCCACAGGTTCAGGAACTAGACCTCTCGGTCCCCTAACCATCTCATGAGGTTTTGCTTTCGGGCTCAAGAACTAGGTCTATTGACCCCTTGACTATCCCGATCACATAATCTCATTCTCATGCTAGATACTCATTCATAACATAAGCATATACAATTTACTCTAAAAGATATGCTTTAAGACTTAAAGGAAAGTACCACTCACCTTGGTAAGGATAGGAATCTTTCTCTCAAGAAGTTCCTTGATCACCTCAAGCTCCCTTTTGAACCCTAAGATCCAGATTCAACTTAAAGCTCCGATTACTCATAGTTATAGGCTTTATCTCGAGATAATTCCTTCTAAAAATATTCTCTAAAATGTCTCAGGAAGCTTACTTAAAAATATTAGCTCATAACTCCTCGTGGTGTGTCCGGAAACATCAAAATATCAATACTGGCCCAAGCTTACCCGATAGCTCAACCCTTCTGTCTTTTCCTCATTCTCCAGCTCAATTCCTTGGAGCTTCTTCTCCAGAAGCCTTACCCTGAAAACTAGGTTCTCATAGATTTCAGGTGGCTTTGAAATCACTCCAAACGCACGAGTATTCTGGGAGAACTCCTCATCCTAAGTTGATGCTATTTCCAGACCTTCTTGTCCGACAACATCTTTCCCCCTTGGAACCTCTTGACCAATGCCTGGTCTTACTATCAACGCATAGTGTCCTCCCAATTAGTCCTCACACACTCTTCTTTATGTCCTTTGAAGAGAATCTGAGTTCTCATCTGAAGTCCTTGGCCCTATTTATAGGCGTCCAAAATTTCTTTAAGGCCGACACCTCCTACTTGGCTGCATGTCCAAGTGTCCTTTCCTCACACTATTACCGCAACCTTTACATCATCGCAGAGGTGTCTTCTTCTCCTTTCACCAACGCATGGCCCTAAAGTTTTCATGTCTTCTTATGCATCCATCTCATTTTCTTATGGCCTAAGACTTCTTCCTAACAAGTCACATGTCTGGATGACGTCCTTGAATGCGTCCATCCAATCCCATATGCGGTCATCCCTCATATGTGTCTTTCTAACTTCATATGCGTTCATCCAACCCTACCTTGTGCATCCCATTGACGTAACTTAGTCGCATATACTATATGATCGCAAGAATCTTCCTTGGCCGCATATCCTTCACTTTCGCATGGCTTACCTTTGCCCTATGCGCTCAACTAGGATAATGACCAACTCCCTTTCAAAGCATAGTACTAGCCTTGTCCTATGCACCCACATGTCCTTGGATGTCCAACGCATAGCACATCACCCACACATAGCACCCTTTGGGTCGACTTGGTTCTCAACTCAACACCTCACGGCATAGCTCACCATCGCCTTGGTTCTTGCTGACGCATCACTTATCACCAACGCAACCAACCTCATAAACCTTATTACTGCAAGCCTTAGCAACACAAGGACAATTCACCATGCATCCACCTTAGCTCATTCCATCGCCTAGCTCATACTTTAGCAAGGCTGCCACATCCATCGTGTAGCATCACCGCATGCCCTCGATCGCATCACCGCATGCCCTCACGTAGCATCACCGCATGCCCTCGGCCGCATCACCGCATGCCCTCGGCCGCATCACCGCATGCCCTCGGCCGCATCACCGCATGCCCTCGGCCGCATCACCGCATGCCCTCGGCCACATCACTGCATGCCCTTGGCCACATCATCGCATGCCTTCGGTTGCATTACCGCATGCCCTCACGTAGTACTGCCACAACCATCGCATCCACCGCATCCATCACGCCGCATGTGTTGTTCTAACCTCTCAAGACATTAGTTGTCGCATGCGTTTTTTCTTGGCCACACTTTGGCTTCCTTCAACATCCCAAATAACCTCTAAAAGTTTCATGGCTAACGCATGGCACCACACCAACACATTGTCAAATACTTAGTCATTTTCGCCTTGGCTTCCAATGCATAGTTCCTTTTTGGCATTATACTTAACCCAATTTTTACTAGTTAAGGCTTATCTCAAACTACTCAAGGAAAATCTATTCAACACTTAGAAATTTCCTTCACTTCATCATAGAATTTAACTTCCACCTACTTAAGTAGGAAAAATGGAAATCCGGGTTTCACAAGAACTCAGTTTTTCATGTTTGTATGTGTCCCATGAGGACTAGGACAGTTTATATGTTCCACCAAAGGTAGACATCTAGAGGACATAGATGCCTAACCTGACCCTAGTATTGGGCTTACTTACTGAGTATTTTATACTCATTCTTTCTCATATTGTTGTTTCAAGTAAGGGTAGAGACGCACCAACGATGGACAAGCGGAATTCGTGATCGAGCCACTGGGACTAGTTTTATGCTTCCGCTCATGAGATTTAGATTTATTTTCATGTTTTTCTTAACTTTCAGTTTTGATGTTTGAAACTTACTATTAAGAGTTGTTTTCAGACTTATTTATTATCATTTATGATTTATGGGTACCCTATTGTTGTTTTTAATATTTGAATTTAATGAAATCCTTTTGCATTTACCTTATTTATTTAGCATTTATTTCACCATAAAATAGTGTCGTTTTAAGTTTCATGCATGCATGTATTTAGTAACAGCCTAACTTAAGTCCTAGGGGGTCGGGTCGTTACATTCGTGCTGCTGTAGTCGACGCATCTGCTGGGCATTGGTTGTTCGGGTAGAAGTCTTCCGCTGCATTGAGTTCCATAGTTAGAAGAGCGTCTTCAACTGGTATGAGAACTCTCTCCCTTGTTATTTTTTTGTTCAAAGCATGGCGTTAATTACTGTTTGTTTGTATAACTGTGCGTTTGAATGTATATTGTGTATTTCGATCACTGTGAAATTGGAGCAATCCGAACACGCTCATGGAACTCTTAATTAAGAAATCCTTCACATGTGTCTCAACATTACACACTATTATTGTCCATGTAATCCACCTCTTACTTGCCAAATTGCCTATAAATAGTAACATTTGGTAGGTTTTGGAAGACACGCACATTGGGCAAATTCCATTAAAATCGGAGAAAGTGGAGAATTTAGAGAAATTTCTTATTTTATATTTTTCTAATTTGTTATATTTTGTTTATTTTTATATTTTGTTTAATTTATTTTAATATTTATTTATTTTATTATTTTATTATTTTATATTTGTTTTAATATTATATTTTATTGGTATCCTTGTTCTTGTTGTGCTTCTCAAGTTCACAACACGTTATCAACACGAGCTCCTATCAATTTCCACCCCCCTCCCCCGAAGATACGTCCTAAAGGTATGTTGGTTTTTCTCTTTTCATCATAATTAATAAATTAAATGTTGTTTTACATATTTGATATATATTAAATTTATAATATAAATATAATATTTTGTAATAGTGTTACTATGGAAATATTATAAAATTAGAATTTGTAGCATTTGATATTAATGGTAATAATTATTTGTCATTAGTTCTTGATGCCAAAAATGTGATCATCAAATAAAAATTTTTCTTCCTCAAGCTCGTCCTAAATGAACGCAATTGAGGCTCCAAAATTTTAAATCAATATGTTAGAGAAGACATTTTTCTACATTTCAGATATGCTCCTGCAGTAGCAATATCGAGAGATGCAAATGTCAATATAATATAAGGTTCTGCAAACCTGATTGAAGGCTTTGGAAAAGCAAATATTATTTTTCCTAGAGTAACAAAATTTATAATTGACAATACATTGTTATCTAGTCAATCAAAGAGAAATCTACTTAGTTTTAAAGATATACATTGTAATGGTTATCATATTGAGGCTGATAGAAAGAATAATATGGAGTATCTTTATATCATATCTATTGTCTCATATGAAAAACGTGGATTTGAAGATTACATGCTCAAATAATTAAGTTAAGAGCACAATTTTCTGATTATACAATTAAGACCATTCGTCTTGATAATGCTAATGAATTTACATCTCAAATGAGGTTAGGAATATATACTGTTAAATATCTTGGACCCTGACAGGTTATGTATTTACTGCACGATTTGTTTATTGATAGTATCAAGTTTACATTGAAGTTCAAAAAATAATTCATTTACAGGAGGCCACCCAACATAGGATTGCTCCAAGCTAAGCACGCTTAACTTTAGAGTTCTTATGATTGAGCCACTGAAAAGGAAGGTGCACCTTGTTGGTATAAGTAGCAACTTTCAATTCTTTTAAGCCTTTCTTAACCATACTTTCATGTCCTCAGGATCCCTCTCGTTCGGATGTAATACCGGTTCATTCATGTACCCCTCTAAACTCAGGTCGTTACAAAGAAAGTAACTAAAGCATATATACTAGCTGTAAATGTTCCATCGAAAATTGACATCGCAACACAATAAGTTGTCACCAATGAGTCTGAAACACGCTAGAAGCATTGTAGACCAGTGGGTTCCAAAAATAAAAATCCTCAAAAATGAAAAATAATAAATAGTCAATAAGACTTAGTTGAGGATATAAATATCCATGAAGAAATCCTTGACATGACTAGTGAGGAAGGTGAAATACATAAAGATAATAATGAGATTTCAATAAACTACATCGTGACAAGAAAAAGATGGAACCGAACTAATGTAGTTATTGACAACATTTTTGCGTATAATGTGGCTTTTAATATTATATCTGTCACACACCCTTCCAGATTACCCTCTTAATCTGAAAGAGAATGTGATGGTAGTAGTTACTAACCCTTTTGTGGGAACCACTACCAGACTAGCCTCCTTAACTTGCTTAAGAAACTCTGAATCCCATATATAACATTCAGTAAACTAAGAAAACTTAAAAACAAACTCAAAACACCAGGGTCCAATACAAACATAAAAGCATCATAGTAACAGTTACAGAGATTAGTGGGTCCCAACATTCCTCACTAGTCCCTAGCATGAACAACACATATGTACAGATAGAGACAAAATAGACACCTAGAATGTCACTTTACTCTTTGAGCTAATCTTGAGTCCTTGATGAAGGAACTTGACTAGAGAGATCCTTGAGCGGAAGTGGATCATCCAAATTTCATTAATTATTAAAAATATAATTTACAGTAAACATATAAGAGATATGCATTCAAAATAAATTACAGCATGCTTTTTACAAGAAAAAGAGTTTCAAGATACACTACCTTTTAAGACCTTTTCCTTCACATAACCTCCCTCGAATAGTCATGAACCAACAACTTCTTGAAGACCTTCTTCAAGATTTTCTCATACCAAACAAACCGGACACAACCACAAAGAGACCTTGGTATTCTCGGGGTGAGAACCCAGGAGTGGTTGGCTCTGACTATTTTGGTTAGCACAGATAGTTTGGGTGGTGGAAGAAAAAGATTGACAAATCTCTCAAGAACACAAAATCTCAGAACAATTCTGTAAATTCTCAATCGTTCAGCAATTGTCAATGATTAAGGAAGAAGAGAAAAAAAAATGTATTCCTTTTGCCATAAATTAATAACCACCCACTAAAGTGGTTGGAGAGAAAAGATGGGGAAGTTATTATTCAAATAATAATAAAATAATATGAATAAATATGATAACTAACTTATCATATTATATTTATATTAAATTATATGTTATATCAAATATAACATATAAATCTATAGTTTTAATATTGTATCACATACAATATAAACTATAGTTTCTTTTCTCTATTTTATGACATTTAATGTAAATCATATTTATATTAAATTTAACAACTATGAATCACATTCATAGAAAATAAATTTGAATCTCATTCAAATATTTATTTTCTCCCATTAAACTATAATGTATCAAATATATTATGACAATTATATCATATATAATTGAAACAATTTAATAATATCATATATAATTAAATCCATCTATTAATTTGACAATTCAAATTAATCTAAAAAATTATTCTCGACTAAATCCTTTTGAGCTACCAAGGGGACCTTATAGACCTGTAGCTTGAAACTCCAATGGTACATGAATAATTAACTAAACTCTTTAATTACATTATTCACCATCCGTTAACTGTTGTGCACCTCACTAAAGAACGATAGGTGCATTGTTGGGTACTTCACTAAACCCTTCTTGGGCCAAGAAAGGGTGTGGCGCCACATTGTTCAAGACCCAGAATCAACCCTTAAGGGAGCAATTTATCTACTTACCCCTACTTTGGGGAAGGAGTGAATTCCATCTTGTGAATCCCCAGAATGCTAAGCTAGTTAAGTAAGCGATCTGGCCATTCTCACCCATACAAATCAAAGGACCGCCCGCATAGGCAGGAGTTCACAACTCACTTAGGATTCAGGTTATGTTACCTATGGTCATCTTGGTGACATATAAGTCTCTATTATAAGCGATGTTATATAATGAGACTAAATATTTCGTGGTCCGGTCTTATACAAACTTCTTTGTATAGAATATCCTCGCTTGCATGTCTGATACATGAATGATGAGGATCAGATCATTTGTAGCATTTTAAAACAATTGTAACACCTACAAAGCAGACCATACTCATAGTGTCACTAGGATAAGGTACCCAGACTTATCCATCTACTACAGACCATTTAGGTTATCACTTAAACATGATCCACCTGTATGTCTTCATATACATGTTTAAGTTACAATGATAACCTTGAATGTTAGTTTATTGGTTTGTGGTTAATGCAACTAAAATATCACATATTTTATAAAAAAAGGTGAATAATATATCATATATTTTATTAACCACATAAAGAGTTTGTTCATACAAAGTTTACAAACTATAGAACCCTACGAGATTTCGGACATCAACTCCAACAATCTCCCACTTGACCTAAAGCTAAGGGGTGTACAATATAATAAAATACAAAGTACACAAAACAATAACCTAGGGCATAACCTGCCCAGTACAATATCTCCCACTTGCCCTAGTCCAGTCGTGGTCTATCCCATAGAACCATACTCTACAGGTGACCCTCAAACATTGTACCCATGTAGGCCTTCGTAAATGGATCAGTAATGTTATGCTCTGAAGCTATCTTTGTGACAATCACATCCCCTTGATGCACAATCTCTTAGATCAGATGATACTTCCGCTATATGTGCTTGTCGTGCTTATGACTCCTAGGCTCTCAGGAATTAGCCACAGCACCACTATTATCATAATAAAATGTGATGGGCTTTGGTATGTCTAGAACAACTTCCAGATCAGTCAAGAATTTCCTGAGCCAATCAACTTCCTTAACAGCTTCACAAGCTGTTACATACTCAACCTCCATGGTAGAGTCAATGATACACCCTTGCTTGGTGCTTCGCCATACTACTGTTCCTCCGTTAAATGTGAACACTGATCCTGATGTGGATTTCCTATAATCTCTATCAATTCGAAAATTAGAGTTTGTGTATCCCATAAGAATCAAATCCTTAGAACCATACACAAACATGTAGTCTCTCGTTCTCCATAGATACTTGAAAATGTTCTTAACGGTTGTCCAGTGATCTAATCCTGGATTAGATTGATATCTACTGACTATCCCCACTGCATAGCAGATGTCAGATCTAGTACATAACATCGCATATATCAAACTGCCCACAGCAGATGCATAGGGGATCCGTCTCATATCCTCAACCTCTTGAGGTGCCTTAGGACACTGCTCCTTAGACAAAGTAACTTCGTGCCTGAAAGGAAATAAGCCCCTCTTCAAGTTTTGCATCGAATATTTGACAAGCATCTTGTCAATATACGACGCCTGAGACAGTGCTAGCATTATGTTCTTTTGATCTCAAATGATCTGAATACCCAGAACAAACTGAGCCTCTCCCAAATATTTCATTTGGAATTGGGTCGCTAGCTAGTTATTAACTGTAGTTAATAAACCTACATCATTCCCAATGAGTAGGATATCATCTACATAAAACATTAGAAAAATACTGAACTGTTGATGATATTCTTGAATACACAAGGCTCATCAACGTTTTGACCAAAGCCATAAGATTTGATTGCAATATAACACCTTATGTTCCAAGATCGAGATGCTTGTTTCAGTCCATACATGGATCGATTAAGCTTGCAAACCTTTTGTTCTTAACCTTGGGTTATGAATCCCTAGGTTGCACCATATAAATAGTCTCCTTAAGATTGCCATTCAGAAAAATAGTCTTGACATCCATTTTCCATATCTCATAGTCATAGTATGAGGCAATGGATAAGAGTATCTGTATAGACTTCAGCATGGCAACAGGCGAGAATGTCTCCTCATAGTCGACTCCCTTTACCTAGGTATAACCCTTTGTCACCAGTCTAGCCTTGAAGGTTTGCACCTTCCCATCAGCAACCCATTTTCTCTTGTAGATCCATTTACAACCTATAGGTTTAACCCATCAGGTTGATCTATAAGATCCCATACTAAATTGAAGTACATAGACTCTATTTCGAGATCCATGGCTTTGATCCATTCATCTCTATCAACATTCTCCATTGCCTTCTTGTAAGACAATGGATCCTCAACCTCCCCATTAGCTACCATAGCTAGGATTTCAGTTAAACCTATATAGCAAATAGTGGATTTACAACCCTCCTACTACGTCGAGGCTCCCTCAACACTTGAGGTGGATTTGACCTACTAGATGAACCTACTTCAACAACTCTTGTTAAGGTACTAGGTTCTTCAACAACTCTTGTTGAAGATTTAGTAATTTCTTTGGAAATCTCATTCAATACGATTTTACTTCTGGATTTATGCTCCCTTATGTGGTCTTCCTCAAAAAAAGTAGCATTTGTCAATACAAATACTTTGTTTTCTTTAGGATCAAAGAAATAACCACCTCTCATTCCTTTGGGATAGCCTACAAATAGGCACTAACTTAAACGTGGTTCCAATTTCCTAGGATTAGCCTCAAGCACATGTGCTGAGCAACTGCAGATTCTGAAATGATGTAAACTAGCTTTACGACCATTCCATAACTCCAAATGTATTTTGGCAACACTCTTGGATGGAAAACAGTTCAGGATATACACTGCAGTCTCTACTGCATAATCCCAAAATGAGTCAAGTAAGGAAGTGTAACTCATCATAGACCGAACCATATCCAACAGGGTTCAATTTCTCCTATCTGATACACCATTTTTTGAGGTGTACCATGTGCTGAGAGTTGGGATACAATTCCATGTTCTATCATATAGTTCTAGAAAGTTAAATCCATAAACTCTCCACCTCGATAAGATCAAAATGTTTAATCGTTCTATTTAATGCATTTTCAACTTCAGCCTTGAATTCTTTGAACTTTTCAAAAGATTTATACCTATGTTGCATTAAATAAACGTATCCATATCTTGAATAATTATCAGTAAAAGTGATGAAATATTCATAACCTCCCCTAGCTTTTACATTCATCAGATCACAAAGGTCTGAATGCACTAGCTCTATAGGTTCTTTGGTCTTATGACCTTTTCTAGTAAAAGTTCTTTAGTCATCTTGCCTTCAAGGCATAACTCAAGAATTTTCTTCTAACTCGCTTTGAAGTGCATTCTTCACCAACCTCTCAATGCTATTGAGATTGATGTGTCCTAGTCTAGGTGCCAAAGCTGGACATTTTCCTTAGGAGAAATTCTAAGTCGTTTAATACAACATGCTTTTTACAAGAAAAATGGTTTCAAGATACATTACCTTTGAAGACCTTTTCCTTCACGTAACCTCCCTCGAACAGTCATGAACCAACAACTTCTTAAAGACCTTCTTTAAGATTTTCTCGTACAAAACAAACTAGACATAACCACAAAGAGACCATGGTATTCTCGAGGTGAGAACCCATGAGTGATGGGCTCTGACTATTTTGGTTAGGAGGGATAGTTTGGGTGGAGGAAGAAAAAGATTGAGAAATCTCTCAAGAACACAAGATCCCAGAAAAATTCTATAAATTATCAATCGTTCAACAATTGTCAATCATTGAGGAAGAAGAGAAAAAAACTTTTCTTTTAATCATTTTGCCATAAATTAATAACCACCCATTAAGGTGGTTGGAGAGAAGAGATGAGGAAGTTATTATTCAAATAATAATAAAATAATATAAATAAATATGATAACTAACTTATCATAGTATATTTATATTAAATTATATGTTATATCAAATATAACATATAATCTATAGTCTTTATATTATATCACATTCAATATAAACTATAGTTTCTTTTCTCTATTTTATGGCATTTAGTATAAATCATATTTATTATAAATTTAAACAACTATGTATCACATTCATAGAAAATATATTTTAATTTCAATCAAATATTTATTTCCTCCCATTAAACTACAATGTATCAAATACATTATGACAATTATATCATATAAAACTAAAACAGTTTAATTATATCACCCTCTATTAATTTGAACAATTCAAATTAACCCAAAAACTATCTCAACTAAATCCTTTTGGGCTACCAAGAGAACTTTATGAACCTGTAGCTTGAAGCTCTAACGATACATGAATAATTAATTAAACTCTTTATTTACATTATTCACCATTTGTTAATTGTCAGGCACTCCACTAAAGACCGACAGTTACACTCTTCGCACTACAGATATATTTCTGTGTCCATTGGATATAACCAATTAATAGTACGATGACCCTTCACAAATTGCTCATAAGGATAGCTGAGCCAAACTACCGTTTTGCCCCTATAGTTACATCTAACTCCTTAAGTACCACTAATTCCTCTAATAAACATTATATCATAGTCTCACTATGACTAAACCCTTATGAGGCACGGAGAGTGTGTGGCGTGACATTGTTTAAGACCCAGCCCCTAAGGGAAAAATTTATCTACTTACCCCTGCTTCGAGGAAGGAGCGAATTTCATCTATTATAGTTGTGTTCCCAACTCCTCAATCAGACGAATCCTCAACATGGTAGGCTTGTTGAGTCGGAGATCTGGTCACTCTCACCCATATGAATCAAAGAACCGCCCTCATAGGCAGGAGTTCACAATTGACTCAGGATTCAGGTCATGTTACCTATGGTCATCCTGGTGAAATGTAAGTGTCTATTATGAATGGTGTTATGTAATGAGACTAAACATTTCGTGGTCCGGTCTTATACAAACTCCTTTGTATAGAATATCCCCACTTGCAAGTCTAATACATGAATGATTAGGATGAAATCATTTGTAGCAATGTACAACAATTATAACACCTACAAAGCAGACCATACTCGTAGTGTCACCATGATAAGGTACCCAGCCTTATCCATCTACTATAGACCATTTAGGCTATCACATAAACTTGATCCACCTGTATGTCTCAACATACATGTTTTAGTTACAATGATAACCTTGGATGTTAGTTTATTGGGTTGTGGTTAATGCAACTAAAATATCACATATTTTATAGGCAAAGTGAATAAAATATCATATATTTTATTAATCACATAAAGAGTTTGTTCATACAAAGTTTACAAACTATAGGATCCTAAGATTTAGGGCATCAACCCCAACACTTGAGTGGCAGAGCAGTAGGGAAACTAACCTCCGGGGAGATGAGCACTACTTGGGAAAAAGGAAGACATTTGAAAGAGTGAGCTACTAGCCCAATGAGTGACTAATAAAACTTAATCATCATCCTTTAAACTGAAAATAACCAAGCAAACTCATACGTAAAACTTTTTAAATATAGAGTTTTTGGAAACATTAAAACATCATTATTAAGTACCGTCATACCTTAGGTACTATGGTCCGAACTACCTTCTCAATCTCATTGTCCTTTTGTATTGGGTTGATCATAATCATCATAAAAACTTACTCATTAAATCATGTGTAAAAGCATAGTAGCATGAAAAATATGCTTAAACATCCTTATCATATAATCATGAACTTCCAATGCATGCTAGTAACATAAAGGATATAAATAATTGAACATGCTTTCATAACTTCTTTAAACTGAGTCATGCATTAATAGACACTTTAAAAACTAGTTTGCTTGGAGCTGTCTTAAACATTCTTATAAATAGAGCTAGCATGAGTCTGAACTTTTAAGTAAAACATGAGTTTACTAAAACATTAGAAAAACACTTAGTTTTGTCACTCACAGCTTTGGGTGTCCTTCTTAGGATTGATAAGCCTTTCCTATTGGTGTTAACCCTGTGGAAATGGTAAACATATTTGGTCAATGCTATTAGTCCCCTCATGAGACTAACTCATATAAATAAGCTTAACATTCAACTTAGAATATCATCCTTCAGCTTAACGCATACCTTCCTTATGCATTCAAGACTTAAGAATTTTCTTGATTGTTGATGCTAAACCATGTGGCCAACTAGCATCATTCATGCACCAACGCATGCCAATGCGCCCAATCTATCGCACACCATCGCATTACTTTAACCCCAGCGCGCACCCTACTACCCACAGTGCAACCTCTTGTCCCCACACCTTGTATGCACACTGGCACTATGTCTCAGGTCAACTTTCCCTCGCGTGCGTCTGCAACTTGTCGATTGAGCTACTTGCTTGCTCAACGGTTTCAGCTGATTACTTATTCAAACCAAATTTCCAGTCCCAACTTTGGGCTCAAAGACCTGGTATTGATTATGAGTAGACGTATTCTCCAGTGGTGGATGCAATTCATTAAGATATTTAATTGGTCTGACTGTGTATGGAAATATGGACATGCATCTTGTGGCTGTAGACACAACATATTATATGGATATCTTGATAATGATATTTATATGAGAATCCTAGAAGGATTTAAGGTACCTGAAACATATAAATCAAGTTCCTGGGAATTGTATTCAATAAAGTTATAAAGATCGCTATATGGATTGAAATAATCAGGACGAATGTGGTACAATCGCCTTAGTAGATATTTATTGAAAGAATAAGGATATTAAAACAATCCAATATGTCCATGTGTTTTTATAAAGAAATCACAGTCAGAATTTGCTATTATAACTATATGTTGATGACTTAAATATAACTGGGACTTTTGAAGAGCTTTCAAAGGCAATAGAATATCTTAAGAAAGAGTTTGAGATGCAAGATCTCAGAAGAACAAAATTTTGCCTTGGTTTACAAATTGAGCATTTAGAAGATGAGATATTTGTTCATCAGTCAACTTATACAGGAAAAGTTTTTTAAAAGGTTCTATATGGACAAAACATATCCATTGAATAAATAGAAGTTCATTCACTATATGTGAAGAAAGATATATTTCGACCTGGAGATGATAATGAAGAACTTCTTGGTTCTGAAGTACCATATTTTAGTGCAATTGGTTCACTTATTTATCTTGCTAGTAATACAAGACCAGATATTGCATTTTCAGTAAATTTATTCGCAAGATATAGTTCTTCTCCAACGAAAAGACATTGGAATGGAATTAAGCATATACTCCATTATCTCCGAGGAATGATTGATATGGGTTTGTTTTATTCAAATAAATCGAATTTAGATCTGGTTAGTTGTGCAGATTCTGGATATTTATCTAATCCACACAAAGCTAGATTTCAAATAGGTTATTTATTCACTAGTGGAGGAACTGCTTTATCGTGGCGGCCAATGAAACAGATCATAACGGCTACTTTCCCAAATCATGCTAAAATTCTTGCAATTCACGAGGCTAGTCGAGAATGTGTATAGCTAAGATTAATAACTTAGCACAGTTGTAACCTTCATTTGAAATTTGAATGGTAATGTTCTTTAAGGAAAAAACAGTTATACGATCAAATGGAATACAAAATAATCAACCATAAAACACTCGACTTTAATAACATGAGTGCGAAAAATTCAAGAAATTTCCTCTCAAAATATAGTAATTTGTGATTGTTTGATTAGTTTAATTTGATTTATTAGTTCAATCGATGTTGTTAGTTTAGTTTCATTATTATGTTTATAAATTTGGATTCAGTAAATTTTTAGTGGTTTGAGTATTCTTTTTCTTATAGGTTGATTTCCAAATGGGGATTTCTTCGGATCATCGCTTGGTTGTGACAATCACTATATCAATGCTTAATATTCTTTGGACATTTGAAAATTAAGGAGTCATTGACTTTGTTTGAGTTGTTTTTCTATCTTAAATTAATGTGCTCATGCTTAGAACGAAGTTTAGAGGTCTGTTTTAATTCGATAGGTTTAGTTAAGAGGTTGTGATATAAGGCTTCTTGTAATTTCAAATACAAATTGTTATTGTGTTGTGGAAGATCTACTGTCTTAAAACTAAAAATCAGTGTGATCTTGATATTAAATCGCTATTGCTAGTTGCTCCTCAAAGTTTACACAACCTCAAATCTCAGATTTGTACTCATCGAAAAAAAATGAAATCACAAAAAAATTGCTCAGAAGAGTATACAAGAGAGAAGAAGATGAAAGTGAAAAGATAATCTCAAATCTAGAAAATAGCCAACTTCATTATATTATATGAAGAAGAAGATGAAAGCAGTTGTTATCCGAACCCACCTAGGATTGGCAACGAGGTCGGGGTGAGGTAGGTAGGGGTTCCCCATCTCCGTACCCAATGGGGAATTTACTCCATCCCCGCCATTTCAAGGAAAGGACGAGGGCAAGGATTCCCCATTTTCCCATTTATTTCTCCATGGAGACTTTTTTTTTTTAAAAAAAAAAAAAGTCATAAAATTATCTTTGATTTAGGCTTGAACACTTTAGTCGGATTTAGATTGGGCTAAATAAAAAATTAAGCTAAATGTAAAAAGTTAAAATACATAATGTGTGTGTATATATACATATAGAAAACTATATTAAAAATTTAATCAGGGCAAGATCAGGGTCGAGGTCGGGGACGTGGCGAGGATACCCTCTCCATCCCCATCTCGTCCCTGGTTCAGGGACCCTAAAGAGGTCCCTAGTTTGACCCCATCCCCGGTCAAACTAGGGATTCTCCAACCCCACAGAGAATTTTGTCAATCCTACACCCATACGTTTGACCGAACGGATAGACAACAACAATAGGCACGTGTGGGGAAAGCTTCTACTTCCACCAAAATCACAATTTCGAAGCTCCCAGGTAAGCCTTTGTAAATAAAGGTTGCCAGCAAAAAGAGCAAAATAAATTATAATAATTAGGCCCATAATCCAAACATTTATTGTTTGCAAAAATGGAAAAAAACAAAGATCAACCCACATATAAAGATGTAAAATGTCGCAAATGTCGTTATTATTGGGGAAATGATATATGTGAATTGAATACACTAACAAGTTGATTACAACTCAACTAGAAACAGTATACTCGATGTATATATTCAAACTCAACTTAAGCCAGATGATGTAAAAGGCATAGATATCTAAATAATGAAAGACTTGAAAGAAGTTCACAACCTTTGGAAACTCAAAATGTAATCGAGACACATTTCTAATAAGCACTATCTTGTAGACAATTATTCGCTCTGCATGGGGTACAAGCAAATTATAGGGATCGTCTTAGTAGGATACAACGACTAACTTCGGTAGAACTACAACCTTGAACTACTCGAATCTGGAAAACTCTTGGATACTTACTCTCAACTCAACTCAATAAAGAAAGAAAGAAAGAAAGAAATGAGAGAACTCTTCAATTTTGAATGGGATACTACAAATGAAAAACAAGTTGCTATTTATAAGCTAGCAATTTAGTAACTCTTCAAAATAAATACAAAAATTGAAAAGTTTATCAAATTTAATTAAGTTAAGTTGTTACGTGATAAAAATAAAAATAACTCATTCAAATTGAAGAAAATACAAATTTAACTTTCATACATATTAAATTTGTTGGCTAGGGATTCTTCTTCCTACGGTGTCTTCTTTATTTTTATTTATTTTTTTTTTTTTGGCTTCAGTCAATTTTTTCAACTTTTTCTCATCGCCATCTTCGTCGGATTTCCCTCGTTGCCTAAATTGGTTGTGATGACGGTGTCGATTGTCTCTCCGACATATGAAAGATCACCATAATCTCCTTTGCATTTGAAAAGATCACCATAATCAACCTCCATTCATTGCTTGCCATAATACTAGTATTTAAGAATGAGGTGAGCTCCACGAAATAAATAAATTAATAAATTATTTAATGACGTGTTAAATAATGAATAGAAAGAGTTGGTACTGTGATAGTACTATATTTCTTTTTCGAAAAAATTGGATAGAAGTATAGAATGAAGAGAAGTTATTGCTTGCGGATAATTAGAAAGAAAGAAAATGGTGGTTGTTGAGATTTTAGGACGAAAATAATTTTAGAGGAAAAAATGGACAATTGCAAATATAGATATTAGACTCAAAGTATTAGTAGATATAACATAATGTAAAAAAAATTGCAAATATGGCCAAATTTAAACAGTATATCCGTTATAGACCATTTTATTGGTATGAGTCTATTAGTGATAGACCATATCACTGGTAAGAGTCTATCAATGATAAAAGTCTATTGTTGATAGACTTGGGAGTCTATCAACGATAGAACTCTATCGCTGATAGACTTGTCTATATTTGTAATTCTTTTAAAATGATGTTATACATTTGGTTATTATTCCTAAAAATGCTACCCATTGTAATTACCTAAGAAAAAATGTTGAAATTGATATAAGGATATTTTTGGAATAAATAATAAATAAATTTTCAAATTTAAAAATTCTGTTATATTTACAAAATCACATATGTGGTAGACAGAGTTGCAAAATACTATTTTTAAATTGTCATCTATTGCAATTTTCCAAAACATTATGTTGTTATTTATGAAGTCAATCTTAAACTTATTTATGTACAAATTTGTTAGTAAGAGAAATTGATTCTAGAAAAACCACTTTTAGAAGTTGTTCAACAAATTTTATAAATGGACGTCTTTTTAAATAGACTAGTGATGCAGCCAAATTTTGTAGTTAAAAAAGATTCTAATGAAAGAAATAGTCTATTGCATATTCTAATGAAAGAAATATTCTATGACATAGTCCAAATAATTGTAAGTATTTGAAAAGAAAGACATTATTATGAATTTATAAACTTTTAAAGGAAAGAATTTACCATACATATTTCCATAGTTAGATTATGATGTTTCATATATCGGAAGGAATTTTAGCGTGTGACTAATTTGAGTCGAATAGTTGTAATAGAACAAAAGACTTAACATATCACGACTGTTAATTCGTAATATTTCATTATATGCATAGTCTAGATCGTCGATGGGGCTGATAAGGTCCACAATTAGTTCATTATATTCATGAGTGTCTGTGTTGTCCATCTACATATTTTTCCTAGTTTGCCCCACATTTTAATCGATTTTAAACTAATCACCACCAAAGTCAGTCAAACTACCATGCCATTGTCGCTTTCAACGACTTAGTCACTAAATCTTCCTCACTCTTGTCATTGTTGGTTACTACATCGAAGGGTAACACAAGTCCATTTTATTTTTATGTGGGTCCTACTTTCGTGAGCTGAGTTCATGGTTTCACAATTTGTGGGTACTCAATTCGGAATAATTTTAGCTATTTTTGGGTTTTTTTAAAAAAAATGACAAACAAGTACCTATCATAGAGCAACACAAATATAACTTTGAACATGTGTAGGCTTTTCTAAGAGTGATTGAAATGGAAACTTAACCAAGTCTAAATTAATAGATTTATTCAAGTTAGGTTTAAATGGATGAATTTAAAAAGTTTGGACTTAAAAAAAAACAATTGTTTCCCTATTTTTGGCCATGTTAAAAGAAAAATAAATAAATAAAAAAAATAATAATAATAATAATTGTTTCCTTATTTTATTCTAACTTGTGTATTCTACTTTATATTGAATTTTTAATCTTGTACATTGGTAAATGAGATCTAAACTTAATTTCTCCTTAATTCATAGATTTTAGAAACTAACCATTTTGGTCATTGATAGTTGGATTTAATCATCATTTGGTACTTAGGTATTTGGACTCAAAAGTGATTTTTTTTTTTCATAACATAAGAAGTGAAATTGTTAAGTTTAGAGAGTTGTGAAATCTATATAGTCAACAATGATGAGCCTACAATGTTAGAAGTTAACAAGGCATGAAATTAGTGATCTTAGACGTGAGATCCAAAACTTGTTGAGTCAACAACTTCTATTCCTTAGTCCGAAGACCCCTCAAAATTTCAAGAGTTACATATTCAGCCTCCAAGTTGTAATTTGATTTCTTGATTCAAACTTAAAAACTTTAAAATGGCTTCTAAAAGGTCAGAGTACAATTGACCGTTAGTTCCATCATTTCATCACCACTATTTTACCAATATTTTGGAAAAGTAGTTCTAAAATTTTGTTATCGTTTTAGCCTCAAAAATGGCGAAACCCAGGATAAAACAGAAACAAAAAACCAAAACAAGCTAGTGCCGGCAAGAAGCCAACACAAACAATGAAAACGTTAAAATAATAAAGCAACCTGGCCGGTGGGTCAACATCGTTTACAATCCTAAACACCACCAATAGAGACAAAACCATACAGCATTGAAATACAGGGATGATTTAGAACAATCAAGTTATCAAGGTTTTACAGCATAACAAAGTTACAACAACGACCATAACTTGACCAAACCAATACGTACGAAGAAACATAATATCATACATAAAGTAAAACTAAGCCCCTCTTTCCCCCACCATCGTCTACAAATCTACAAACAGATAACAACACCAACGAGAATCATCAAGCTTTCAAATGTCAGGAAAGCTAACGAATGAGAATATATATATTATTCTTTTTTTTTCTTTGCCAAAAAAAAAGGACAGATAACACACCATATACCTTCGTGGGGGGCACACAATATGTCCAGAAGAACCACAAATAAGTTTTATCCAACCATGTTACATGTCTTCCTCAATGGGGGCCACCTTCCAGCTAGGCTAGTCTCTGGTAATCACATGTAAACCAGCCAGAAGCCATATTTTTTCCTTTGCTACTTCCACCAGAAAGATCCAAATCTTGTTTTCCCTTTTTATTTCTATCTCTACTGGATCCCACCCTTTTGTTGAACTAATACGTTTTAAGATTCAAGTTTTGATACATCTCTGCTAGATCTATTGTATTTCATGTGACTTCTTACCAGTTGTCCAGCTGCTATAGCAGACATGAGGGATAGCTCACCTGCAAGAACAGAACCAGCCACAATGGTGGCTAAGAGCCTTGAATTTGCTCCCGGAGACTCTTTGCTAGCACCCTTCACACCGAGAAGATTCAAACATGCAGACTGAGATGCAAGTTGAGTTCCACCTCCAACAGTACCAACCTGAAGAGAATAAGAAAGTACAATGAATAAAGTTCGAGATATAAGGTGTATTTGTGAAAAAACGGCGAATATCGATGTGTTTGTGACCTCAATGGAAGGCATTGTGACAGAGATGTGCAAATCCCTTCCGTTGTTAACAGGTTCCATCATAGTGATGCAGTGAGAACTCTCCACATTTTGTGCTGGATCTTGGCCAGTTGCTAAGAAAATTGCAGATACAATATTGCTGGAGTGAGCATTAAAACCACCAAGGGCGCCAGCCATTGCTGATCCAGTTAGATTCTTAAGCATGTTGAGCTCTACTAGACTCGCAACACTGGTTTTCAACACCTTCCTCACCACCTCATCCTTTATTATTGCCTCACAAACCACAGACTTTCCTCGTCCTTCAATCCAATTTACGGCAGCAGGTTTCTTGTCAGCACAAAAGTTTCCTGCCAAATGAAGAGGCCAGTCACTTAGAATAAAGTATATAAGTCTTCTCACCAAATTTTAATTGAGAATCTGTACCCGTTGACAAATTTGTAGGAAATTCAAGTTACCAGCAGAAAACAACTCATAAATGTTGAGATTAAGGGAGAGAATAGGATCCTAGTCATAGTAAATCAAACATTACAGCTGACACTATTACAAATAAAGATTATATAGGACAAGATAACCAAATAATTCCCAAAACTATGGCCACCCATCGGATGAAAGATGGTATAGAAAACAAAATAAGATCAAACCCATGACCCAACGAATTACTTTTGTTTCTTTCTTATCAACAGTCCTACCTCAAGGTTATTTGAGAGGATGAATCAAATTGTAAGAACTAATACTTCCAAGGCAAGTAGTACTTTGTGCACATTTCTTTACTTCAAGTAAACATGACAGAGAGAGGGAGACAGAGTCTCTGTAAACTTTTCTTTGCTTAAAGGTGTAGGTAAGTTAATCTGAATCTACAATTATAAATGTGGAACTGCGATGTGAAGGACAGAGATGAAGGGAAAAACTATTTTATTGGCTTCAACAATCATTCCCATCACAAACCAAACATTTAGATTTTGATTTAGTACTACATCTTATATATATGATCCCATTCTTTAGAACTCAAGGTCACGTTGTACAACCTATAGAATAGATCTTGTTCAAATAAGGTCGTTATAGCTGATCCCCAATAGAGTCTATACTCCAAGACTATAGAATTTAACATAATCTCCCAAGAAGACATATTTAATATATCAGTTATGTTTCCTCCCATAATCGGCCATTCCCTTGGAAGAAAAAGGAAAGTAAAGAAGGGGCTAATGTCAAATCAAAGGGATATATTAATACAAAGAAACTAAAATAAAGAAATAAATCTCGAAATTGAAATGTCAGTATTCGAGAAGTTGACAGATTAACAAGAACGGGGCCGAGAAGCACTAAAAAAGAGACAAGTACGAAAGGAGAAGAGAAGCAGAGAAGTACTAACCAGAGATACCAATGACTTCCATATCTGAGAAATCATGTTGAAGAAACTCAAGAACATTCTGAACACCCTTAGACACCATATTCATTCCCATGGCATCGCCTGTGCTGCAACAAAATCTTACATAAAGATTCTTCCCAGCAATAGAGCATCGGATACTTTGAAGCCTAGCAAATCTACTAGACCTGCAAATTAGGAAACAAATGCAATTGTATTATCATGTCGTGATTAGACAAAATTTAATAAAGCAATACAAATTTAGGACTCAAACTTGATCCACTCACCCACCTCAAGAAAGGAGGAAAAAACTAAAAGAAACGGAAAAAGAATGCAGGAAAAAGGAAAACACTGATTATCTTTAGGATTATAAAAGTTCGAGCCAAACGAAGAAAGCACCAATTGATAAGCTAGAAGAGGTTTCAGGTAATATATGACAAACTTTTACCTATTGAAAACGACGGCCAAGGTATCAAAATTATTGGGATCCTCCAAGAAAAACTTCAATTCAGATGCCCTTTTGGCGCTCCCAAACCTTACAACCGGAGCTCTGGTCATCCCATCTTTCAACAACATGCTGGTTGCTCCACCAGACGCATAGATCGCTTTGCAACCTCTATTGGTACTGGCCACCAAGCAACCCTCCGTCGTAGCCATCGGCACCGTGTACTCGAACCCATCCAACAACAAAGGCCCCGCTATTCCCACAGGAATCTGAACATACCCAACCGGCATTTCGCAGCACTGCCCTAAAATAGACTCATAATCGAATCCTTCAAACGGAAGCCCATGGATCGACCTTCCAGTCATCCTCTGCAGTGCCTCACGGCGAATGGAAGCGGCTCTTTTCGGATCCCCAAGTTTCGATTCCAACGAGTACGAAGGAACAGAACCATCCACAACCATCTTCACAACCTCTTCATCCTCCTCCGGCAATGGAGTTGTATTCAACGGCTCGGCGTCGGCCACTTTAGACGGCAAAGCGACAGCAGACGGGCAACGAGGTGCAGCATAGCGATTGTTGTCGATGAGGAGAGTTCGATCAATTTCATCTTCGAGATCCCACGCATCAGGAGAGGGACGCGCTATGAAAGACTGAACGAAGTCGATGCCGAAAAATCCAAGAAGATATATGAAGGAAGCCATGAGAGAAACAATGGCGGCGATTTCAGAGAGCGTGACGACATGAAGAGGTGTAGAGTTTCGGATCTTATCGCGCCATCGGTGAAGAAGATAATAAGCGACAGAGAAGAAAAGGGTGAAGAAGATTGTGTTGGTGAGGTACAGAGGAAGAGGAAGAGCATCGGAAGCTTTTGGCGATGGGCTTTTCGAGTGTTGATGGTCGGCCACCGATGTGTTTTGTTCGTCCCGATTAAAGGTACAGGTGGCGCCATCCTGCACGGCGTTCGGACGCGGTGGTCGGACAGAACGCCGGCGGTCCATTGGGCAGCTTTTCTCCGGCGAGAACAGAGAAAAACAAATGGAGGAAGAGAATAGTTGGAGCCGGTGTTTTGGCTGGAGGACAAACGGAAATGCAAGGAGGGAGAGAATTTTAAAAGCGTTTTTTTTCCTTTCTTTTTTTAATTATTATTTAAAAAGTTAACCCTGTTTTCTTTTTTTTTTTCCCTTTTTTTTTCTTTTTTTTTTCTTTTTTTTTCTTTTGTGGCCTCAAAAGTTAAAGCTCTTTTAAAAAGGAGGTTTACAGCTATTTGGGTTCTTCCAGAAAATGAGAGAGGAAAAAAAAATTTATTGTAGTCGTAGGTTTGGAATTTAATTTTGCTTTGTTGAGTTTACCAAAGAAATTTGAAAACATAAAATTTACAAATAATGAAATCAAGAAAATAGAATTGTATTATATATATATATATATATTTCGTAAGAGATTCAAAAACTATATTTTAATTTAAACAATGGTTAAAATGTGTATCATATTAATTTATAAATTATAATAGTTATCCACTAAATACTGATTAATAATAAATTAATAATTTATTTATGAACCTTATTTATATTAAAATAAATTATATAATTGTTATTTTGTAATATTTATATAATTTAGTTTATGTTTGTGAGTGGTTTTGAAATTGTTGAAATCATTTCTAACATATTTAAAATTACTTCGTAACAAAGGTTTACTCATTCCAAATTAATTTTACATTTAATTTTATATTTATATCTTCAATTTTTATATCATTAAAATTGATTTGAAATGATTAAAACTATGTTTCAGGTTGATTTTGAAAATGTCAAAAGTGAATTTTAATTATTTCAAAATCACTCCAAACATGTCTTTGTTACATTATATAATACACGTTTTAATTTAAATAATTGAATTGAGTTTATAACATACTATATTTCTAACCGTATTTATCATTAAAATTCAAATTCTTGATACAATAAAAATTTAAAAAAATATCTTATTTTCAAAATTTGCACTATTTGGATCAAATAATCCAAGAACAACTTTTAAAAACAGAACGTGAATTGTCTGTCAAATACATATTTGTTAAACCATGAAACTCTTGATCTCCATCACATACCGATGCCACTTGAGTTGAGTTCGTAATGTAAAGAGTTTTTTTTTATATAGTCAATATATAGACTTAATAAAATATAAAATTGATGTTTTTTAGTTATCAAGTTCAACCATTCATTAGAAATGTAACACTCGATACGAGTTTTCTCACCGAAAAACGATTGATTGGAGATTCAAACATCTTATTGAGATGTATATTGAATCTACCAACTACATTATCAACTAAAGAGAGAAAAATGAGTTCAATTACCCTCAGCAATGTGAGATATGCTCGAGAGAAATTTTAAGAAATATTATGAACCTACATTATTGAATGATTTTTTTTTCCTTTTAAATTTAATATGGAGGGTAAAGATTTGAATCGTTAATTATTCTAGTAGGAATATATTGTCGTGATGTTATGTCGGTGGAGATTTTATTCTTCAATTGTCCTTATAGTATATCTATTTGTTTGGATTGACTTTCTAAATAGATATATGTCTAAAAAAAATTAGGTAGTTTTAATTTTTATATGCTGGAAAGTAAGTTCATAAAGACACTTTGTTTTTAACTGGTTCATTTATCCTTATATTAAAAGTGAATAACGTATATTATATAATTATAAATCGAGTATAGTTCAATTGACATATTGATATATAAGAGATCAAAAGGTTTATAATTCAAATTCTCTTATCTCGATTGTATTAAAAAATATATATTATATTATTTTAAATACTTTTCATTATGTTTTTTAATCTTCTTGTAATTATCCATCAATTAAATAAATAAACAAAAATCAGCATCGATTAAAAACAAAATTTAGGTGAAATCTGGAGATTAAATTAATATATAATTAGAAAAGCTCAATGGCCATTGTATCATTCTTTGGATCCTCTCTCTAAGTTTAGCAGCTGTAAAGTGACTAAATTGTCCTTTTTATCGCTTTCTCTATTTTGGATATTCATTTAAATTTTACTTTATTTTCTAAATTTGTTTACTTGACAACCCCTTAATTTTCTTATTGTTTTAAGAGATTTAGAAGGACATGGGTCCAGTCAAATCATGGGTGGTTGTGAAATTGAATAGGACGAAAACACCCATGCGGAGAAAATATAATATAATAATATATTTATATAATAATAGTAATAAATATAATACAATATGATATAAAATAACCAAAATTATAAAATAACTATATGAAAATTAATGGAATTTTGAAGTGAATTTCTCAAAAATGTGCATCATTTTGAAATCCACCAAATGTCACTATTTATAGGCAAAGTGGCAAGTAGGATGTAGACACCAAACATGAATTATTACAAGGCACTTGGACAATATAAAAAATGACACAACTTTTAAGACACTAAACATTGGACATCTATTTTCATGATATGTATAATACTCCCCATTGCCCATATATATATATATATATATATATATATATATGAAATATGTCTCGTTAAAACTTTACTAGGAAAAACCCAATGGGAGAAAAAACCTAGTGAAGAAAAAATAATACATTTTCATATAATATATACTCCTAAAAGAAAACAATATATTTACTCTCCCTCGGGAAAACATCACTTAAGATCTCTGAATTGCCACATTCCAATATTGTGCACCAGTTTTTCAAAAGTTGCGGTTGGTAATGCCTTTGTAAATAAGTCTGACAGGTTATCCTTCGAACAAATTTGTTGTACAGTCGACATTTTCTTCAAGATCACGAGTGTAGAAAAACTTCGGTGAAATATGTGTTGTTCTATCTTCTTTAATATATCATTCTTTGATTTTGGCTATGCTAGTTGTGTTATCTTCGTATAATATTGTTGGAAGATTTTTATTAGAAGACAAGCCACACGTTTCACAAATGTGCTGAGTCATTGACCTCAACCATACACATTCTCGACTAGCCTCGTGAATTGTAAGAATTTCAGCATGATTTGAGGAAGTGGCCATTATGGTCTGTTTCACCGATTTTCATGATATAACAGTTTCTCCACATGTGAACAGATAATCTGTTTGAGATCTAGTTTTGTGTGGATCAGATAAATATCCAAAATCTATATAACTAACTAGATCAAAATTTGATTTATTTAAAAAAAAAACTCATATCGAATGTTCCTCAGAGATAACGGAGTATATATTTAATTATGTTCCAATGTCTTTTTGTAGGATAAGAACTATATCTAGCTAATAAGTTTACTGAAAATGCAATATCTAGTCTTGTATTATTAACAAGATACATAAGTGCACTAATTGCACTAAGATATGATACTTCAGAACCAAGTAGTTCTTCATTATCGTCTCGAGGTCGAATTATATCTTTCTTTATATCCAATGAACAAACTTCCATTATAATATTTAATTTTTCCATATAAATTGATTGATGTGCTTTGTCCATATAAAATATTTTCAAAAATTTTTCTATATAAGTTGATTGATGAATAAATATTACATTTGTTAAATGCTCAATTTGCAAACCAAGGCAAAATTTTGTTTTTCCGAGATCTTTCATCTCAAATTATTTCTTAAGATATTCTATTACCTTTAAAGCTCTTAAGGAGTTCCAATTATATTCAAGTCATCAATATATACAGTTATAATAGCAAATTCTGATTGTGATTTCTTTATAAAAACACACGGACATATTGGATTATTTTGATATCTTTCTTTCAATAAATATCCACTCAAGTGATTGTACCACATTCATCTTGATTGTTTCAATCCATATAGAGATCTCTGTAACTTTATTGAATACTATTTTCTAGAAATTTGATGTATATGTTTCAGGTATTTTAAATCATTCTAGGATTCTCATAAATATCATTATCAAGAGATCTATATCAATATGTTGTGACTATATCCATAAGATTCATATCCAAACTTTCATACACAGTCAGGCCAATTAAATATCTTAGAGTGATTGCATCCACCATTGGAGAATATGTCTCCTCATAATTAATATCAAGTCTTTGTGAAAAACCTTGTGCAACTAGTCTTGCTTTGTATCTTGTGACCTCATTATTTCATTTCTTTTTCTCACAAATACCCATTTATATCCCACAGGTTTTGCACCTTCTAGTGTTCGGACTACTGATAAAAAAATATGTCGTTTTGAAAGTGAGTTTAATTCTGCCTCGATTGCTTCTTTCCACTGAAACCAATCTTTCCTATATCAACATTCTTCAACAGATTTTGGTTCAGGATCCTCATTTTCAAATATAATATCAAGAGCAATATTATACGCAAAAATGTTGTCAATAACTACATTAATTCGATTCCATCTTTTTCCTATCATAACATAGTTCATTAAAATATCATTATTATCTTTAGGTATTTCACTTTCCTCACTAGTCATGTCAAGGATTTCTGCATGGGTATTTACATCATGAACTAAGTTTTTTTTTTTTTTTTTTACTACTAATTATTTTTTGTTTTCAAGTATTTTTATCTTTGGAACTCACTTGTCTACCACGCTTTTGGCGTGTTCCAGACTCATTAGCAACAACTTGTTGTATTGGGATATAAATTTTTTATGGCACATTTGCTGCTGGTATATGTGACTTAGTTATTTTCTTTGCATCTATAAGTGCATCTGGTAATTGATTTGCTATATTTTGCAAATGAATTATTATTTGAACTTCAAGTTCACATTGATCTATATGGGGGATTTAAATGAGACAATAACGATGCATTCCATGAAATTTATTTTTCCAATTTTTTAATTCCTCCCCCCAATGTTGGAAACTTTGTCTCATTAAAATGACAATCAACAAATTATGCAGTAAATACATCACCTATCAAATGTTCAAGATATTTAATAATTTATGGGGAATCATATTTAACATATATTCCTAACCTCATTTGAGCACCAATCTTAGTGCATTGTGATGGAGCAATTGGAATATATACTGCACATCCAAAAATTCTCAAATTGGAAATAGTTGGCTCATGACCATAAGCTAATTGTAATGACGAGTACTTATGATAAACTACTGGTTTAATGTGTACAAGTGACGCTGCATGCAAAATAGCATGTCCCCATACAGATGAAGAAATCTTACATCTCATAAGTAATGGTCTTGCAATTAATTGCAAACGTTTTATGAATGATTTTGCTAAACCATTTTGTGTATGAACATGAGCTACAAGATGTTCAACACTTATCCCAATTGACATACAATAATTATCAAAAGCTTGGGATATAAATTCCCCAACATTATCAAGACGAATGGTTATAATTGTATAATCAGGAAATTGTGCTCTTAACTTAATTATATGAGCAAGTAATCTTGCAAATGCAAGATTTCGACTTGATAATAAGCACACATGTGACCATCTATTGGATGCATATATTAATACCATAAAATATCTAAATAGTCCACTTGGTGAGTTAATAGGTTCACATAAATCACCATGAATTCGTTCTAAAAATGCAGGTGATTCAATTCCCACTTTAGCTGGTGATGGTCTAATTATTAATTTACCTTGAGAGCAAGCATCACATGATAATTCATTAGATTGAAGAATCTTCAGGCACTTCAATGGGTGTCCACTTGAATTCTCAATAATTCTTCTCATCATTATGGACCCTAGATGACCCAATCTATCATGTCAAATAGCAAATATATCTGGATTCATGAATTTTAGGTTCATTGTTGCATATGTTTTAATTACTCGTATATGAGTATAATACAATCCATAAGATAAAACAGGCAACTTTTCCAATATACGTTTTTCATTTGAGACAACACAGAAAATATATAGATATTCCACATTATTCTTATGATCAATGTCAATATGATAACCATTGCAACGTATATCTGTAAAACTTAGAAGGTTTCTCTTTAATTGACTAGAAAATAATGCATTGTCAATTGTAAATTTTGTTTCTCTAGGCAAAACAATATTTGTTTTTCCAAAACCTTCAACCAAGTTTGCAGAACCTGATATTGTATTTACTTTTGCTTTCAACATTGTCAATTTGGAAAAGTATTTTTTTTATTTTGTAAGTATTGTGTGTGTAGTTGCACTGTCTGCCAGACATAGATCGTCTTTGCTCATTTTTTAAACACCCAACATATGAAAATAATCTATATTTCTTCATTAAAAGAAAATAATCACAATAAGAAAAACACACATAAAATATACAAAAGCTACTTAAAAAAAACATGAAGATAGATAATTGAAAACAACAACATTAAGTCTAGATATTCTCAAAATCAAAAGAAATACTCGATGTTCTACCAACTGTGTCAATCTTCTCTTTAGGAGATTCAAAGAAGTCCGCCACATCCAAATTTATCATGTGGGATGGGTCAAATATGTCATTATCTTGGTATGCAAAATTTGCTTCCACATTTTTCTTTTTTTCCTTCAGGGAGGCTTGATAGAGGTCAACTAAGTGTTTTGACATACAACAGGTATGTGACCAATGCCCAATCATTCTGCATCGGAAGCATTTATTTTCAACACTCTTTAAACTCTTATCATGTGAAGCTTCTTTTCCTTTGCGATCATCGTTTTATGTGGTTCTTTTGAAATTTAAATGATTAGAATGACCACCACGAAAATAATAATTATTTCTTCCTCTACCACGTTCATGACCTTGACCACAACCCCGACCAGACCTCGACCAAGATTATTAACATTCACAACATTCACTTCAGTTAATGGTATTGTTTCAGTTGGTCGAGGTTCATGGTTCTTTATCAATAACTCGTTATTTTGTTCGGCCACGAGAAAACATGAAATTAGTTCAGAATATTGTTTAAAACTTTTCTCTCGATATTGCTGCTACAAGAGCATATTCAAGACATGAAATATAGAAAAAAATTTCTTTAACATATTAGCATCAGTAATTTTTCTCCGCTTAACAACAAATTTGAATTGATTGTAAATAATGTGGAATTGTAATCACTTACTGATTTAAAATCTTGTAGCCTCAAATGTATCTACTTATAACGAGCTTTAGGAAAAATAACGGTCTTTTGACGATCATACATTTCTTTCAAATTTTTCCACAAGATATGAGGATCTTTTATTATAAAATATTCCATTTTTAATCTCTCATGGAGATGATGACAAAGGAAAATCATAGCTTTTGTTTTGTCTTGACTGGATGTCATATTTTCTTCTTTAATTGTTTCTCCCAAGTTCATAGCATTAAGGTGAATTTTGACATTGAGCACCCCATGACAAATAATTATTGCCATTAATGTTAAGGGTTGAAAATTCTAATTTTGTAAGGTTTGTCACGACAACACTATCACAAAATATTGTATTTATATTAGTAATTTAATATGTATTAAATATGCAAAATAACATTTAATTTGTTAATTATAATAAAGAAGAAAAAAAATGACCTACGTTCAGCGATGGAAGCAACACAGGAATTTGTGCTGATAACATGTTGTGAAATTGAGGAGCACGATGGGAACACAGATATGGAGAAAATATAATATAATAATATATTTATATAATAATAAAAAAATAATATAATATAAAATAACTAAAATTATAAAATTGGATAATCTAAAAAATAATAAAATTTTGAAGTGGATTTCTCACCGATGTACATTATTTTTTTTTTTAGAATAGGTGATATTATTATACAACAACAAGGAGGATCCCACAGCCCGGGATCAAGGCATCAAAGCAACAAAGCACAAGCAAAGACAGGGCATCAAAACCAAAACAAAGCCAATAGGATAAGACCAGAACCAAACCAACACATAGACGCAAACTCGCAAACCACCAGGAGGAAAGGCAGAGAAAAGAACCTAAAACCCCACAAACTAGGGACTACAGCAAAATAGAGAACAATGTGAAGTTCAAAAGGAAAAAAACATCCGTACACACACTACATAAGACCAAGAAGGTCAACCCGCCAGGAAGTAGCATGAGCACGAACCGTAGAGACCATAAGGTGAACTAGAGCAGACACCGACCTCGGTCGACCTCCATGCAGTCGTCGATTACGCTCCTGCCAAATGTAGTATATGGACGCACACCAGAAAACACGGAACAACTTACTATGCACCCCCTTACTCGACCCCACTCGGTACAACCAACTTAACTTTACATCTCAACAAGTCACCCGATGCGTCGAACCTAACTGACGCAACACACTAGACCACACCTCTCTCTTAAACCCACACTCAAAAAATAAATGATCTCGCGACTCCACACCTCCCCCACACAAAAACACCCCCCCCCCCCCCCCCCCCCCCGACAACACACCTCAACTCCTCAACCAATCCCGCGTACCCAATCTGTCCCTCACTGCTAACCACGCATAGAAGGAGTGACGCGGAATATCACACCTTGCCCACAAAATACCAGCTCAAGACACCCTAGGACGACGAGGACGTATACTCTCCCAAGCACTAGCGATAGAAAACCGACCACTAGCATCCGACATCCAAACTCAATAATCCTCTCCCTTCACCCTAGGCCCCACTGTCTGGATAAAACCTCAGATCTCAAGTAGCTCCCAAGACACTGTAGGCCACCTCCAACCTCCCTCACCATCTAAGAACTTCGACAACCGCATTTCCAAACTACTTCTTGCATCATAAACCACCGTATACCCGTATGAATCCAAAATCGCACCCCCCCTGGTAGCCAAGGATCCCACCAAACAAAACAAGACTGTCCATCGCCAATAATATAACGAATCAGATGCTTGAATCTATCTCTACTTTGTAAGATAGCCCTCAAGCACCAAGACCTCCCAACCTCACTCCGAACAGCCCACAACGACTGCCCACGTAAAACATACGCCTCTACCCACGCCACCCAAAGTGACCCTGATTTAATTAAGAGAAGCCAGAGCAGCTTCATAATAGCAACCTGATTCCAAGAGGCCATATGCTTCACACCCAACCCCCTCTCTCCCAATGGCAAGCACACCTCATCCCACGCCATCCGTACACCACCCAGACTCCATTACCCTTCCATAAATAACTACGTAATAGACGATCATCCTCATGAGTTACACAAACAGGCAACATGAATATGCTACACCAAAAAACCTGAAAGGACTGTAAAACAGACCTAACAAGCTGCAACCTCCCACCAAAGGAGAGGGACCTCGCTGCCCAACTTTTAATACGAGTTGTAATCTTCTGTATCAAAGGCGCACAATCCACAGCCCTTAACCGACCCTCCAATAAAGGTAAACCCAGATACCTAACAGGCAACGAACCAAAAGAGACTCCCATATACGCAACTAGTTCCTCCGCCTCCCCAGACTCCACACCAACAACAAACATGGAACTCTTCCCAACATTTGCAACTAATCCAGACAGCTCTGCAAACTTTGTCAATACCTGCCTTACAAACTCCAAAAAATCTCTCTCAGCTGCACAGAAAATCATCAAATCATCTGCAAAAACCAAATGAGTTAGGCCTAAGTGCTCACACTGATCATGGAACCTAAATCACACAAGAAGTTTATTTAACAACCTAGACAAGACCTCCATCACCATCACAAAAAAAAAAAAAAAAAAAAGAGACAACGGATCCCCTTGCTTCAACCCCTTCCTACCAGGAAAAAACCCTTCAAGGGAACCATAAATCATCACAGAGAACTTAGGCGAAGTAACACAAGCCCTCACCCAACTAACAAATTGAAGGGGCGCACCTGTAGCCAACAATACACCAAACAGAAAATCCCAATTCACCGAATCGTAAGCCTTTTGATGGTCTTTAACACACATCGCAGCTTCCTTCTGCCCTCCTTATAGCTCCCCACGATTTCCTGACACAATAAAATGTTATCGAAAATCGATCTACCCGGAACAAACGCAGACTGATTACCACTGATGAAATCAGGCAACCACAACCGCAATCTCTCAGCTAAGATCCTCGAGATACACTTATACATAACATTGCAACATGAAATAGGATGAAACTCCTCCATACGTTCAGCTCCTCGCCTCTTAGGGATGAGAGTAATAGCAATAGAATTAACTCCACCAGGCAGGTAACATGTTTCAAAAAAATTCAGCACAGCGTCACAGAAATCATCCCAATCGAAAACCCATCAGGCCTAGGAGCCTTCCCAAAATTCATCGAGAATAAAGCCTTCTGAATCTCTTCTCGACTCACTAGTCGACCAAGTGCCTCCACCCCCTCATCGGGCCAGCTGAACTGTACAAGATCCCCAATCCAGACAGTAAGATCCCTATACCTCACATGCTGAGCCCTTAAGCAACCCCGAAAGAATTCTACCACCACCCCTGCCACCCTGTCATGCACCATATGGTGAGTCCCCTTAGCATCCACAACCGTAAATAAACCACTGCAGCTGTGATGAGAACGAACACAACGATAAAAAAAAGTTGTGTTCATATCACCTAACTCCAGCCACCTGACCCTGCCCTTTTGCCGGAGCGATGCCTCCTCCAATCTCGCCACTGACAAAACACCTCAATGGCCCGAGCCGTCTCCCGCAACCTGAGCAGCCTCTATAACCTGCCTAGCCGCCCGCACCTCATTAGCTAATATAGAGATACGCCTACCAAACGATGTATGAAAAACCCGCTTCACTGCCTTTAAATTTCGCACAAAACTAACCATAGGAGACATATGCTCAGACTTTCTCCACACTGACCTGATAGTATCAAGAAAACCCTCTGCCTTCTCCCAATGAGAAAAATAATGAAACGTAGAAGACAGTCTACTCCTCGTCTCCCTTGTAGAAACCAGAAGAGTTATGATCAGAAACCCCCCACTGACCACCCCTAACCTCCGAATATGGAAAAGCTACCTTCCACGCCTCATTGGACAAGCATCGATCCAAGCAACGCAAGATACCATTCCCCTGAAGTTTACTAGTCCAAGTAAACCAGTTACCTGTCACACCCAACTCAACCAGATCCGTCTCCAATAACATCTCATCAAACTCCTCCATCTCCCTCAAGCTAGGGTAACCACCAAAATCTTCCGAACTACTACAAATAACATTAAAATCCCCCAAAACAACTCCAGGAAGTTGCCACGAGACACACACATTAATCAACCGAGACCATAAGTTCCTCTTCTCGCTGACGTGATTAAAGGCATACACCACACCAATATGTACCCTAGCACTGGATACAATATCCACTAAGATTCCAGAAATGAACTGATCCCCACTGACATCAATGGAAAAATCATAGACACTCTTCCGCCACATCACCCAAATCCTCCTAACTCCCTGCACACTATAGCTACACACACAACTTCAAGCATTACCAAACCTACCCATCACCATACCAAAATTTTCACGACGAACCCTCGTTTCAAGCAAACAACAAAAAGTAACAGAGGAGGAAGCCAGAAAGTCTGCCACCACCCTACACTTGACAGGGTCATTAAACCCCCTAACATTCCAGGAACACCAAATCATGAATCTTGCAAGAGATCACACCTACCACTTTCCACTAGTCCTTTGCCCAAACTCCCGAACATCCCATCCATAATAAACAACGGATCAGGATCTGCCTGCACTAGAGCCAATGCCAACAAGTCTCCCCCTTTATCACACAAAACATCAAACTGATTATGATCATCAACATACTTTACAAACCCCGTAATTCCAGGTGACCCATAAACTACTCTACTCTTCAAGGGCGCCATACCCGGTGACCCACTACCACCCCTATGCCCTACACCTCCTCTATCACGCCTACGTCGACTAACCATAGTAAATTCTTCAACCCTCTTCGTGCCCTTAATCTCATCCACTAGGCTAGCTCCCTTCGCACCCATACCCAAGTCCTGCCTTTTCCTCACACTCTCAATTCCCCCGTTCTCCTCCAAACGCCCCTCATTGACTGCCACAATACACAACTCCTGACCTTTCTCCACACCCTGTTGCTCACACACCACCCCAGTATGCCCAAAGGAACCACAGCAAGAACACCTACGCGGTTTCCACTCATACACTACTGGAATGATAAACTCCTGACCCCACATTCTAACAGTGACTAAAGAGGGCATTAACGAATCACTATCCACCTAAGCACAAACCCTCACATACGATAACCATTGCCGCTCTCTTGTTGCAACATCAAAAGAGACAGGTTTACCCACGGTACTAGCTAACATTGCTAAACCCCTATCCATCCATAACTCCAGGGGAACACCTTCCAGTTTAATCCAGATAGGAACAGAATAAAAAACAAAGGTTTCATGAATAATACTTGGAGACCACTGTCGTAATAAGATGGGCTTGCCACCCAAGTGCCACGGATCATTCTCCAACACCCAATCCCGTGACTCTACCTTCTAAAAATTAAAGATAATCAGACCGTTATCCAACAAGGTAATAGTTGGCATCTCTACACGTCCCCAAATTCTCTGAATAAGACGACAAATAACAGAATACGAGAGTTTGGCATCCATAAATTGACCCAACCAGAGATTTCTCCCACACACAGACACCCTCATTAATAATCTCCTCACAAGGTTCAACAATAACTTTATCATTTTCAACCAATGGTGGAATGAACTCCAAATTACCTCTCAACTTAGACCTAAAAAGAGCTGCCCATGACTTTCCCCCTTTCACGTTGGATCCAGAACCACTAGAACCACACCCTTCCTCCAACCGAACCACCTTTGGACCAGAATTGGCTCCTCCCACTCACGAAGAACCTGAATGTCCACCGATCGACGCTCACTTCCACAAAGCCCAACCCCCGAAACCTTCTCACTATCAGACTTCTGCCCCCCCGAGCCTCCCAACACTGGCCCCGCACCACACGACCCACCCACCAAAGCTCCCACACCTATTGACCCTTTCCCTAGCACCCTCTGCACCATTCCACTCCCTTTACTCAGCCTCAACCCACTCTCAACAGGTCCGCTCATTCCAACTCCCTTAAGGCCCACCTCAACACCCCTCGCAACCCGATTTTCATTCGGGCCTCCAGCACCCTCAAGGCTCCTAGACACCCCCTTCACTTTCTGCCCATCAACTAACCCAATACCCAGGCCACTCGGTTCAACCATAATAACCCGAATTTCCTTCTTCAACCCAACACTCCCCATACCAGAGCCTTCACCTTCCTCAGAGCGACCATCAGACAACCCAAAATCCTTCACCTCTGAAGAACGAGCACCTAATCCCAAATTGTTCTCTGGTCTAAGCAGACGAAAGGGTTGACGAGCAACTCGCCTTCCATTCTTCTCCTTCAGTCTTAGAGGCGATCGCTTACACACCATCATCACCAACTCTCACTATGTTAAACCCACACCTCAATAAGATCGTCATCGTCTGCGAACCAACAAAACCCAGCCTCACCAGTCGACCATGAACACCTCCACTAGTCAACAAGCCGTAAAACAAAACTCGTACAGACTCAATCGCTGGTGACCGTCGAACGCAGCTTCGAATCTACTCAAACAGACGCGAAACTAGGAATCCACTCGATCAGATGCGCATCCACCCATATAGACTCAGTGAATTAGGACCGTAGAAACCGAATGTAGCCCACCTGAACGTCAAAATCAAGAATCCAGGACGCGAAACAACGACTGGCGGAGGAAGCCCACCCGACGCAAACGAAGACGAAGCTCACCTGTAGAGAACTCGGTGCCGACGAAGACACCCTAGAACCTTTAGGCGGTCGCGATGGTGAATCCTTCCAATGTACATTATTTTGAGATCCACCAAATATCACTATTTATAGGCAAAGTGGCAAATAGAATGTGAACTTACATGGACAATATGAATTATTACAAAACACATGGACAATATGAAAAATGCCACATGACTTTTAGGACACTAAGCATTAGGCATCTATTTTTATGATATTTATAATATGGATTTAGTTTGTGTTCTCAAAATCAGTTGCGAAACTTTTAATTTTCTTTACCGCAAGTCCTTGAACTTTAAAGTATTTAGTCACTATAAGTCAATAAAATTTTTATTTTATGTATGACAGATTCATATACTTTTGCTAAAATGAGTATAGTTCAATTGTAATTGGCATGCCTCATTGGATATTAGAGATTTAATCTCTAGCCTCCATAGTTGTTGTACTTGAAAAAAGAAAAATGTTCCTATATCAATTTTGTATCTGATTTTTTTATCTTATTCAATTTTTTTAAATTTCATGAAGCTATTTGACACTAGACTGAAGATGTGATTCGGTTACATATAAAATTCAATTGGTTTTTAAAAATTTCGGATATATCATAACTATTATTTATCATCCTTTTGTTAGGAGTGCAATAAAAAAATCGAAAAACCAAAACATAAAACCAATTCAAACAAATCCACTGGTCTGATTTGGTTTTTAATGTAGAATTTGACATCTTGGTTTGTATTCGAAAAAAAAACTAAACAACATTGGTTTAGATCAATTTCAATTTTTTATCCAATCTAAATCATATCAAATCGAGAGTGTATATATATTTTTAAAAGTAAATTCAACAAATTGAACCCAACAAAAACCAATCGATTAGTTTTGTTTTTGTACTAGATATTAGTTTGGATCTCTTATTCATAAAATTAATTAGTTTTGTTTGGTTCTTTGTTGGTCTGGCAAAAACGAACCGACTACTACCCTCACTTTTCTTGGTCTAAATCATAATGGAATTTTTTTTTTAATTATTTAAAAGAAAAATGGGAAGTGAGGGACGATAGAAGGAGGAAGGAGATGGCTTAAAGTGGGGAAAGGGGTGACCATTACGCAGACAAAGTCACGAGAATTTTACTTTTATGAAGAGAGAAAGATGGAGATGAGTGGCTAGGAATGTAAAACCAGGAAATGAGTGAGATTTATTTTCTAGGCCACGACAAGATTCTAAACAAAAACTTTAGACCATGTATTTTTGTTGTAAGGACTAGATGTCAAGCACATTGATTATTGAGTCGGGACGAATCACTATCTTGAAAATAATTTCAATATGATTTTGGCGTTCATTCATCTCACGTTGGTTGTTTTTCAAAGTTAATATAACATTCTTCTTATATGTGCCTTCGTCAGAAAAGTATTGAAATGAAGAGAAAACTCTACTTGGGTTAGAGAAAGAGGAGAATAGAGAAAGTAAAAATAAATAATATCTATAAAAAACCGGTCCAACAATAGAAGAAATAAAATATTATCTCTACCTTATTAGATCCCAGAAGGGAGTATTTTGTAGACAAATGATTAGGTATAGCCTAGTCAACCTATAAATATTTTTTTCCCCATAAATCGCCAAGATTTGTGACACTAAAATAATAAATAATAATAGTAAAAAATAAGAGAAATAAGAAAAAAAAAAAAAAAAACACATACACACAAAAGCACAATTACTCAAACATCCACCCATACACAACAACAATGAACATGTGTGAGGAGAGTTTTTAGCACAACTACAAACACTTTTTATAAGTACACGAGTTTAAATATAAACCCTCCAACCAACTTAAAATCTTTCTATGTAGGACAACTTTGATTTGTCATATATGAAATATTTCAATGAGTAAAAAATTCAAGTCATTCCTAGTAGTTTTAATTAGGGTTGGTTGTATATATGAAAATCTAACCCAGAATAATAGTAATATATAGCACATGAATTTTTTTTTTTTGCAAATATGACACAAAAATTCATTCTACCATTTGTTGAAAATGCGACTAAAGTCTTCAGAATAATAGTAATATATAGCACATGAATTTTTTTTTTGCAAATATGACACAAAAATTCATTCTACCATTTGTTGAAAATGCGACTAAAGTCTTACATGGGTTAAATAAAGAAATGATCATGGGTATATAAGTGAGGATCACTATCTTTATTCGTATGAGGCCTTTTGGAGTGAAACCAAAAACAAAATCAAGATGGTTTATACTCAAAGTAGACAATATTACACTATTGTGGAAATAGTTGGAGGGTCTTTGTCCCTAACAACTATTTACAAAGACTAAAAAACCCATCAAGCCAGCCAATATATGAAACGGTCAAGTGTCGATATCACTAACACTTCTATCTCACTTAGAGCATGTTTTGGAGTGATTCTAAAATGACTAAAATCACTTAAACATTTTTTTAATCACTCAAAAGTGTTTGCATATTTGGGAGAGATTTTGAAATTACTAAATTTACTTTTGGCATATTCAAAAGCACAGTAAAACATGCCTTTAACCATTCAAAATTAATTTAATATTTAATTTTATACTTTTACATGTAATTTTCATATAACTAAAATTGATTTGAATGATTAAAAATATGTTTTGAAGTGATTTTTAAATTAGCATGTTAGAATCACTTTCAAAGAATTGATCTAGACCATTTAGCTCATATAGTCGAGAGTCTTAGGATCGTAATAACTCAATTCTCCTTCACAAACAAAGAATTAAGTTCGTTGCGTAGAAATTCATTACTTCTTCCTTTCTTTTCTAGATTGTCCTTAAATTTTGACGTTGGTTTTTCTTTGCAATCATGTTCATATACTGTTAGATTCCATTGAAGTGTAGTTTCATCAATGAATTAATTTCTTTGAGACCCAATTATCGTGGATGCCCTAAATTTTGTTCTTGCTTTGATGGTCGTTTTTATTTTCATAAAAAGTTAGCATTCAATGCAAAAAGGATTAAGAAATAATGGATGTCATATAAAACCTTTATATATATAGAAATCACTTCGTCAATTGTCTCTCTATTCCACGATTCGTAATTAATGAATTCATTGCACAACTCAAGAGTTGTAAAAACTAATATTCTTATTATGAACAATAATTTAATATATAAATATAGTAAATATATAAATCTATTAAGATTCTAAATAATTAGAAAGACAAAATAAGTCGAGCTCTGCCCATCTAAATGTGCATATACCCATTTAGACCAAATATATCACGACACGAGCTGATATGTCTACTAATACTTTAGGTTTGATTGTTACATTTGCAACTCTCCTTTTATTTAAATACTTTAGAAAATCAATCCAACACTTAGAAATCAAGAATGGAAATAAGCTTGTAACTAGAATAAAAATAAATCCGAGTTCAATCAATCAGAATGGGAACACTTACCTTAGTTACATTTATTTTAAGGGCTAGTTGCATAAATGAAATTCAAGCTTAAAATAATATAATATATAGTATAAAAATAAAATAATTGCAGCTATCAATAATAACCACCGAGAGCTACTATCAGTGATAGCTTTCAATTTGAGAAGTATGCTATCAGTTGTTATCATTGATAATTGCTATCAGTTATGTTGCTATTAGTGAATCTCATCAATAGCTGCTATTAGTTAATATCATCGATATCTACTATCAATGATAACTTTCAATTTGAGAAATGTGCTATCAATTGCTATCACTGATAGCAACTATCAGTGGTAGCAACTAATAGCAACATCACTGATAGTAGCTATCAGTGATAGCAATTGCTATTAGTTGCTATCACTGATAGTTGCTATTAGTTAATATCATTGATAACTACTATTAGTTTTCAATTTGAGAAATGTGCTATCAGTTGCTATCACTAATAGATACTATCAGCGATATTGTTACCAGTGAATTTCACTAATAGTTAATATCAGGGAATGTCACTTATAGCTGTTATTACTGATAACTTTCAATTTGAGAAATGTGCTATCAGTGATAGCTATCACTGATAATATGCTATTAATTATAACTTCTATCACTGATCGACAATTTATCCCCAATTTTGTAACCCTAACTCTCGACATCGCTTCGATTGAAACCTTGGATGTTAGCGGTAATAAATTCCCCAATTCGATTCGAGAGATGATCGGCTTATGTAATTCCTCTCGAGTGTCGTCAATCTGGCGAAGAATTTCTTCTTTGGACAAATTCCTTCATCGCTAGGGTTTCACCATCGGATTATTTCTTCTCAGCGTGACACTATGGTGCTTCATAAACTTAAAGAAGAATCTTGGGACTTAAAATCGTTCAATGTAATGACGTGAAGACGAGATTTTCGATTCCATTGAAGATGAGAATCTAATAAAAAAATGAGGTTCCGGGAACGTTTACAAAGTGAGTGGAAAATGGGAAAGAATTCGTACGAGGAGAAAGAAAAGGAAAAAAAAGTGATGAAGATGGAAACGTGTGCACTGAAGGGCAGACTTGGAATTTTTTTTTTAAAAAAAGTTACCAGCAGACAGTTCAATATGTTCTATATTTGCAAATATTTTAAACATGTACTATATTTTCATATTCCTTCCCCGATTGTATTATTCGATGCAAATTTTCTTATTTTAATTTGTGTATATTTGTTTTATTTACCATTACCTCACTTACCTTAGTTATTTCCTTCAAATTTGGCTAAGTTCTTTTGGTCTGTCATCAAGTAATTTTCCCTCATGTCTTTATCTATGTAAAAGGGAATAGACCATAATTTTAGCCTTTTCTTTTCTGTCAGTATCTTACCTTCATGTAAATTATATTAAGGATGAATCCTCCAAGTAAAGTAAGGAATGAGATAATTTTATTCTAACAACAAATGATTCATTGACAGTTATCTTCTGTGCCTTAAAAAAACAGTCATCATCTGTTTCAACTAATTACTATTGGTTTGTTTGCCCTAATATTTGTCAATGTCCCTTCATTTTCTTAGATTTGGACTTGTAAATTAAGATAATGGTTGTTAATACATATGTTGTATTTAAATTTGGCTAAAATTAAATTTTTAAACATCTGAAATGGGTAAACTAATCGATTCTAAACAAAAAAAAGAAAAAAAAAGAAAAAAAAAAGGTTTTTTGACGTTGAAATTGATTGAAGAGAGATTGGAGAAATGAGAGAAGTACAAAAAAAAAAAAAAAATTCATTAAAAAAAAGTTTGAAGAAAGTTAAAATAGAGAGAAATTGCAAACGTTGTAAAGTATGCAACAAGGGAGGTTTGGTCCACAAAATAAGATGGAACCCATATTTTACACTCATTCGTGCTTTGGCAAACACCCTCGACAATAATAATGTTGGTCTTATTATAAATATTATAAAAATAAATAGATGTCCATTGTTCAGTGTATTAAAAGTCATATGTTAATCTTCATATTGTCCATGTATCTTGTAGTTATTCATGCTTTATATCCATGTAAGACTACATTCTACTTGCTACTTTGTTTATAAATAGTGGTATTTAGTGGATCTTAAAATCACACATATTGGTGAGAAATCCACTTCATATTTCCACTAAATTTTCATAATTTTAGTTATTTTATTTTATTATATTTATTTATTATTATATTCATATATTATATTATATTATATTTTCTCCATATCTGTTGTGCTCCTCAATTTCACAACACATTATCAGCACGAGCTCCTGTTGCTTCCATCGTTGAATGTAGAGGTCTTAAAGGTAGGTTGGTTTTTCCCCCTTTATTATAATTAGTAAATTAGATGTTATTTTGCATATATAGTACATATTAAATTTTAATATAAATACAATATTTTGTGATAGTGTTGACATGACAAACCTTATAAAATTAGAATTTGCAGCCCTTTACATTAACAACAATAATTATTTTCCATGGGTGCTCAATACCGAAATTCACCTAGATGCTATGAACTTGGGAGAAACAATTAAAGAAGGAAATACGACATCCAAAAAGGACAAATCAAAAGCTATGATTTTCTTTTGAAGGATTAAAAATGAAGCAATAAAAATCCCTGTATATTGTGAAAAATTTTTAAAAAAATGTATGATCATAAAAAAAAAACAATTATTTTTCCTAAAGCTCGTTATGAGTGGATGCATTTAAAGCTACAAGATTTTAAATCAGTAAGTGATTACAATTTCACATGATTTAAAATCAGTTCAAAATTGTTGCTATGCGGAGAGAAAATTACTGATGCTGATATGTTAGAAAATACATTTTCTATATTTCATGTTTCGAATATGCTCCTACAACAACAATATTGAGAGAAAGGTTTTAAACAATATTTTGAACTAATTTTATGTCTTCTTGACCGAAAAAATAATGAATTATTGATGAAGAACCACGAATCTCGACCGACTAGAACAACACTATTCCCTGAAGTGAATGTTGTGAATGTTAATAATCATAGTCGTGGCCATGGCAAAGGAAGAAATAATTCTTATTTTTATGGTGATGTTGTGAATGTTAATAATCATGGTCGTGACCATGGCAAAGGAAGAAATAATTCTTATTTTTATGGTGGTAATCATTCAAATTTTAAAAGAACCACACAAAATGATGATCACAAAGGAAAATCTCCACAAGATAAGAGCTCAAAGAGTGTTGAAAATAAATCCGTCCGATGCGGAATGATTGGACATTGGTCACGTATCTGTCGTACGTCAAAACACTAAGTTGACCTCTATCAAGCCTCCCTGAAGGGAAAAGAGAAAAATGTGGAAGTAAACTTTGCATACTAGGTTAATGACATATTTGACCCATCCCATATGACAAATTTAGATGTGACAGATTTTTTTGAATCTCCCGGAGAGAAGATTGGCATAATTGATGGAACTTCAAGTGTTTCTATTGACTTTAAGAATATCCAAACTTAATGTTGTTGTTTTCTCTTATCTATCTTCATTTTTTTTTAGTAACTTTTGTATATTTTAAGTGTTTTTTTTTCTTATTGTAATTATTTTCTTTTAATGAAGAAACATGGATCATTCTCATATGTTGGGTGTTTCAAATATGAGCAAAAAAAAAAAAAAAATCTATGTCTAGCAGACAATGCAACTACACTCACAATATTTACAAATAAAAAAAATACTTTTCCAAATTGACAATGCTGAAAGCAAAAGTAAATACAATATTAGGTTCGACAAACTTGATCGAAGGTTTTGGAAAAAAAATATTATTTTGCCTAGAGGAACAAAATTTACAATTGAGAATGCATTGTTCTCTAGTCAATCAAAGAGAAATCTTCTAAGTTTTAAAGATATGTGTTGCAATGGTTATCATATTGACATTGATAGTAACAATAATGTGGAATATCTATATATTATCTCTACTGTCTCAAATAAAAAATGTATATTGGAAAAGTTGTCTGCTTTATCTTTTGGATTATATTATATTCATATACAAGTAATTGAACATATGCAACAATGAACTTGAAGTTCATGAATCCAGATATATTTGCTATTTGACATGATAGATTGGGTTATCTAAGGTCTATAATGATAAGAAGAATTATTGAGAATTCAAGTGGATACTTATTGAAGAGCCAAAAGATTCTTCAATCTAATGAATTATCATATGATGCTTGCTCTCAAGGCAAATAAATAATTAAACCTTCATCAGCTAAAGTGGGAACTAAATCACTTGCATTTTTAGAACGAATTCATGGTGATATATGTGGACTTATTAACCCACCAAGTGGACCATTTAGATATTTTATGGTATTAATAGATGCATCTAGTAGATGGTCACATGTGTGCTTATTATCAAGTCAAAATCTTGCATTTACAAGATTACTTACTCAAATAATTACGTTCAGAGCACAATTTCCTGATTATACAATTAAAATAATTCGTCTTGATAATGCCAGTGAATTTACATCTCAAACTTTTGATAATTATTGTATATCAATTGGGATAAGTATTAAACATCCTGTAGCTCATGTTCATACACAAAAATGGTTTAGTATAATCATTTATAAAAGATTTTCAATCAATTGCAAGACTATTACATATGAGAGTTAAGCTTCCTTCATTTGTATTGGGACATATTATTTTGCATGCAACGTCACTTGTACGCATTAGGCCAGTAACTTATCATAAGTATTCACCATTACAATTAGATTATGGTCATGAGCCAAAATTTTTCCATCTGAGAATTTTTGGATGTGCAGTATGTGTTCCTATTGCTCCACCACAATATACTAAGATGGGCCCTCAAAGAAGGTTAGGAATATATGTTAGATATGATTCCCCATCAATTATTAAATATCTTGAACCCTTGAAGGGTGATGTATTTACTGCACGATTTGCAGATTGTCATTTTAATGAGACAAATTTTCTAACATTAGAGGGAGAAATTAATAAATTGGAAAAAGAAATTACACGAAATGCATTGTTATTGTCTCATTTAGACCTTGTACAGATCAATGTCAACTTGAAGTTTAGAAAATAATTCATTTACAAAATATAACAGATTAATTACCAGATGCATTTATAGATGCAAAGAAAGTAACTAAGTCACATATACCAGTTGCAAATGTTTCATAAAAAATTGATATCCCAACAGAACAAGTTATCACTAATGAGTCTGGAACACGCTAAAAGCGTGGTAGACTAGTGGGTTCCAAAGATAAAAATCCTCGAAAACGAAAAATAATTAATAGTTAAAAAGATTTGGTTGAAGATGTAAATACCCATGAAGAAATCTTCGACGTGACTAGTGAGGAAGGTGAAATACCTAAAGATAATTATGAGATTTCAATAAACTATGTCATGATAGGAAAAAGATGGAATCGAACTAATGTAGTTATTGACAACATTTTTGCATATAATATTTCTCTTGATATTATATATGAAAATGAGAATCTTGAACCAAAATCTGTTGAAGAATGTCGACATTAGAAAGATTGACTTCAGTGGAAAAAAGCAATCAAGGCAAAATTAAACTCACTTTCAAAATAGTTGATTTTTGACCAGTAGTCTGAATACCAGAAGGTGTCAAAGCCGTGGGATACAAATGGGTATTTGTGAGAAAAAGAAATAAAAATAATGAGATTACAAGATACAAAGCAATATTAGTTGCACAAGGAGAAATAAAAACAATGAGATTACAAGATACAAAGCAATACTAGTTGCACAAGGTTTTTCATAAAGACCTGGTATTGATTATGAAGAGATATATTCTCCAATGGTAGATGCAATTACACTAAGATATTTAATTGGTCTGACTGTGTATGAAATTCTGGATATGCATCTTAAGGATGTAGTCATAGCATATTTATATGGATCTCTTGATAATGATATTTATATGAGAATCCTAGAAAGATTTAAGGTACTTGAAACATATACATCAAATTTCCAACAATTGTATTCAATAAAATTACAGAGATCACTATATGGATTGAAACAATAAGGACGGATGTGGTACAATCGCCTCAGTGGATATTTATTACAAGAATGATATCAAAATAATCCAATATGTCCGTGTGTTTTTATAAAGAAATCATAATAAGGATTTGCTATTATAACTATATATGTTGAAGACTTGAATATAATTGCAACTCTTGAAGAACTTTCAAAGACAATAAAATATCTTAAGAAATAGTTTGAGATGAAAGATCTCGGAAAAACAAAATTTTTCCTTGGTTTACAAATTGAGCATTTAGCAGATGAAATATTTATTCACCAGTCAACTTTTATAGGAAAATTTTGAAAATATTTTATATGGACAAAACACATCCATTAAATATTCCAATGGAAGTCCATTAATTGGATACAAAGAAAGATATATTTTGACCTTGAGACGATAATGAAGAACTTCTTGGTCCTGAAGTACCATATCTTAATGCAATTGGTGCACTTATGTATCTTGCTAATAATATAAGACTAGATATTGCATTTTTCGATAAATTTATTAGCTAGATATAGTCCTTCTCCAATAAAAAACATCAGAACGGAATTAAGCTATACTTCGTTATCTCCAAAGAACAATCGATATGGGTTTGTTTTATTCAAATAAATCAAAATTTGACCTACTTCATTATGTAGATTCTGGATATTTATTTGATCCACACAAAGCTAGATCTCAAATAGGTTATCTATTCACATGTGGAGGAACTGCTATATCATGGCGATCAGTGAAACATACCATAATGGTCACTTCTTCAAATCATGTTGAAATTCTTGCAATTCACGAGGCTAGTTGAGAATGTGTATGACTATGATTAATGATTCAGCACATTCGTGAAACATTTGGCTTGTCTTTTAAAAAAAATCTTCCAACAATATTATATGATAACAATACAACTTGCATAGCCCAAATCAATTGAGGATATATTAAAGAAAATATAACAAACCATATTTTACCGAAGCTTTTCTTACACTCATAATCTTGAAGAAAATAGTGACATCACTGTACAACAAATTTGTTTGAAGGATAACCTGGCAGATTTATTTAAAAAACATTATCAATCGCAACTATTGAAAAATGGTGCACAACATTGGAATGTGGCGACTCAGAGATCTTAAGTGATGTTTTCATGAGGGGGAGTAAATATATTGTATTCTTTTAGGAGTATATATTATATGAAATATGTACTCTTTTTCCTTCACTTGGAATTTTTCCCATTGAGTTTTTCCTAGTAAGGTTTTAACGAGTCATATTATATATATATATGAGCATCTAAAGGGAAGTATTATAAATATTATAAAAATAAATAGATGCCCATTGCTTAGTGTCCTAAAAGTCACGTGTCAATATTCATGTTGTCCATGTGCCTTGTAGTTATTCATACTTGATGTTCATCTAAGACTGCATCCTACTTCTCACTTTGCCTATAAATAGTGGCATATGGTGGATCTTAAAATCACACACATTGATGAGAAATCCACTTCAAAATTCCACTAAATTTTCATAATTTTAGTTATTTTATTTTATTATTATATTATATTATATTTATTTATTATTATTTTATTTGAATATTATTATATCATATTTTCTTCATATCCGTTGTGCTCCGTTGTACTTCTCAATTTCACAACAGATCTCATACAATTTTTATTCATATTCTTTGATTTTCGTTCCTAATTAGTAAATATGGCATCAGTAGAATCACTATATTATTACCATTTTCATCTTTACACTCTTAGTTATCACACTCAGCTACTCAAATTTTTCAATAAAACCTATTATTTTTTTTCTTGGTTATCATTAATTGCAACTTGATTAAGTTTTGCTTTGAAATGTGCTATATCGCTCACCTTAATTCAGACTTGTTCTGGCGTTTTATATCTTTATTTGATGATTTTATAGGTCTCGAACAGAAAGAAGATAGAATTGAGTGAGTTGAAGAATAAGAAATTTGGTTTTTGAGAATGCCCTTTCGTCTTCCTTCTCGTTGTATTCAATCAATGCTTAGGTATGTATAGCCTATTTCTTTATGCACATTGTCCTATAATGTTGTTACATAATAATACAAAAGAATAAAAAATATTACACTTGGCTTGTTTTGGTTGGTAGAGAGAAATCATTCTAACAAATTCTCAACAGAATGTGGTGACTCATTTCTATTTTTCTTTCACCTTCCCTTTGCCTCTTCCATCTTTATTTTCTTCAAGTACTTCAAGTACTCCCAGTTTGGATCTCAGTGTGTAGAAGTGGAAGTTGTTGAGTGGTTTGGTGAGACAGTCAGCTAGTTGATCTACCGAAGAAATATAGCGGATGGTGATTTTGTCTTTTAGAACATGGTCCTGGACAAAGTGGATGTTAATTTCTACATGTTTAGTTCGAGAGTGAAACACCAGGTTTGCAACTAAGGCCCTGCCTCTAGATTATCACACCATATGATTGGTCGATGAGTTTGATCCCATCTCACTCAGTAGTTGTTGAAGCCAGAGGACTTTGGATGTAGCAAGAGCTAGTGCCCTGTACTCAGATTCTATACTCGACCGTGCAACGATCGTTTGCTTCTTTGAGGACCACGATACAATGTTATTCCCTACAAATGTACAGTAGGCAACAACTGATTTTCTATCATCGAGATTAGAAGCCCAATCAGCATCGGAGTAGGTAGAGACATGTAAGTTCGGGCTTGGTTGGAAGTAAATGCCATAGTGTTTTGTGCCGCTAATATAGTGAAGTACTCTCTTAGCTGCCTGCCAGTGTGCATCAGTTGGAGTTTGAAGGAATTTACTCAGTTGGTTGACTGCATAGGTGATATCCGGTCGTGTGTGAGTTAAGTACTGAAGGGCGTGATGTGTTATTTTTTTGAATGAAAATATGGATGAAATGCGTTGGTGAATTGCGTTGTGCACTCAAGTTTCCCCAACGGAATTCAAGTGTAAATTCCTCTGAGTTTCCTGGTAAGTCCAGGGTCGAACACAGGGACTTGTGAAAATAGTTGCGTTGGTGATTTTTTATGAAAACTTGCGGTAACTAGTTAAATAAATCGTTGGGTTTGTTGTTTGCATTGATGAAAATAAATAACGAATGTGATAGAGTTTGAAAAGAGTTGGTAAACGGGAAATACGATGAATATGCGGTGAACGGATTAAGAAAAGTTTCAGCTAACACTCTCGAGAATGCGTTCATGCTTTGTGATCATGCAACATGCATACAATAGTAAACCACCTCTCGGCGTGAATGCTACGGCTTCTAAGGCTAGAACGCATGCGATAAATATGTGATAAGTCTACAGGGTTTACACATAAACCTTTATCTCTATTTATGCAATGACAACATGACATTCACACAAATATGCGATCACATAATATCACTCCCATTCCTAGGATGCATGCGATGCAAGTTGACAAACAGAGCTCATCTCTAAGTCCCTATCTCTTGTTTATGCAAGCCTAATCTTGCTCTTTCGAGTCCAGATTCTAACCTAGCTCTCTTGAGACATTAGGTTCTTTCTTTAGATTTTCTCTCGAGTAACTATAAAGGGTCTTTTGCACAACAAAAAACAAGACAATTGCAAGCAATGAACTTCCTAGGTCATGTTAGCTTAGTTCTTCTCAATCCATTCAACTAGTTTAGCTACTCATGCATATTAAGAGAGTGAGCAGATGTAGAAATAGAACATCCATTTAATATATATGAGATGAGTATAAATAACAATGCAAGTATAGTAAAGAGCTGGAGTAATTTCTTGCTGCCAGGAGTTTACACTATTCTACTCGTGCTCTAAAGATATTCTCGCTCTCGCAAGAGTCGGCCCGCTCTCTGCTTTTATGCCCCAAGGTTCTCTCTCGAGCTACCCTGGGTGTTCTTCGACGTCACCACTCTTCTCTTGCTCCGCTGTAAAATGGAAAAGAAAACTATGAACAGAAGCACTGATGAATTCGTTAACTGATCAACCCCTTTTTTTGAAAAAAGCATTTGGTATTTATAGGGCATCAATGGTGAAAGGCGGCTTTTCTCTCCTGGTTGTACAGATGGGGCAACTTTAATTCCTGATTGGTGCGCCGGATGATTGTTACCAATAAAGCTGAATGTACTTGGTGACCGTTATCGGCTGTCAACTTAATTTGGATCCGACTGTCATCAGCTTTTTGTCCCATTGCTCTTAATTATCCTTTCACTCGGATGCGTCCACCATGTTGCGCTGACCAAGTTGCATTGATTCTTCTTGGACGAGTGTTGCGAGCACGATCAACGCAAAGTCTTGCGGTGAAGTTGTGCTCGACCAATGTATTCCTATGATCGCAATCTCTGCATTGCGTTAATGCATATTCTACACAAATATCTAAAGATCAACTGCTCTAATGCGTTGGATGCATGCGACCGCAATATTATAGAATTTATGCTTCATGGATGCAATTTAACATATTTCATCAACGCAATCCAACATTGTTTAAGAACTTAGTACTATGATAACGTGCATTTCTACCCGTTATCACACCCTCAAATTTAAACAATGCTTGTCCTCAAGCATAAGTTAAAGATTCCTTTAGCAAGTTAACCGCAAACTTTTCTTTCCCTAGATTTCTCAAGGATACTTCTTTCAAATCCTATATGCCAGAATTTCCTTAAGTCTTATTCAAGTCTCTTCCTAACATATTTCTAAGACTTAGGAATTGCAAGCTTAACTTTCAAAAGGACTTTACTAAATTCCGGAACATCGCATGATTTATTTTAAAAAGAAAATTTTCCTTTGGAGTGTCAAATAATTTATTCTTGCACAAAAATTTTCTTTATTGCTATTTTTTTCCCTGACCTTGCGCTGATCCGATTGCCTTACCTTCGTTTTGGTTTTCCCCCATGTGTGTCATGCAGACATCCAACTATGAGCAATGCACTCTTTTTCAGAATAAACTCATACCGATTTGGCAGTGGAGTTGCGGTCATTGGTTTATGTGTTGATCCTGGTGACTTACTTTCGTTTTGGCTTGCCCCCACGTGTGTCATGCGGACATCCAACTCCGGGAAAGTGCCTTTCTCAACTTAACTCTTATCAACATGGGTTTCCTATTGCATTGACAGTGGAGTTGTTATTCTAAAAATTTTTTTTTTTGTAGAAGATAGCAAGGTCAAAAATAAATACCTCAACCCTAAATTTAAAATGCGGCAATGTCCTCATTGCCACAAGATTAAAATAAGTCATATGGTCATAGACTGCGTTGTAAAGAAAGTTTGAAAGAAAGCTAACAAACCCCTAACTTTGAGAAATATTTTCTGAGGTGACTATTTTAAGACTAAGTTGACTCTAGAGTATACGAAAGAAATAGAAGCATATTTATCATCATTGAAATCATACTTGGATAAGAAACAAAATGAGGTAACTCACTAAATTTATCTATGTCAAATGATTGCGGTGAATAAAGAGGATGCAGTGATAAAACTTTTAAAACTAAAATGCAATGTGACAGCGCAAAAATTGGAAATAAAGATAAGGAAGATTACACCCCAAATTTTGTGCTGTCGCCCACATGGTATTGACGCATCCATCTTTGCAGTGATCACTTTTCGTTGGGTTGTAGTGATGGAATAAGATAAGTGCTGCTTCACCTAATATTTTCGCAATCCAACGCCTCGATCATTGTAAGAAAAACAAAGAGAGGGTCAAATTATTTTAAATAAGAACATTATCGCAATTTATATATATATATATAGCCATGATAGTGATAGTAAAGTAAGGATAAATCAGAATTGAAAAGATAGTGAAAATTCCGAGTAGTGGAGAAAAGAGTTGAAGACTTGAGGTTTCCCAAAACTTGCGTCCCTGATAAGTTGCGATCATTTGATAACGCAGGGACCACCTACTTCCTTCTTCATTCAAAGTCTCTTAGTTCCATGGAGTCGACTTGGCGATGCTAGTCTTCTCCATGGTATGCCTTTACTCGCTGCCCTTTGACTTTGAATATGTTGGTTCTGTCGTCATTTGATAATTCCACCATGCCATGCGGAAGTACCTGTTGAATTATGAACGGTCCGGACAACATGACTTTAGCTTTCCCGGGAAGAGTCGCAGACGTGAATTGAAAAGCAAGACTTTCTACCCGACTTGAAGATTCTTACCGCATATGCGTTGATCATGCCAGCGCTTGGTGCGCTCTTTATAAATCTTCGCATTTTCATATGCGTTGTTCCTCCATTCTTCTAGCTCGACTAGTTCCATTTTTCGTGCTTCCCCTTCCTTCTTCAAATCAAAATTCAGCTTCTTGACCACCCACAATGCCTTATACTCCAGCTTCAAAGCCAAATGACACGCCTTTCCGAATACTAACGCGTAGGGGGACATACCTGTAGGTGTTTTAAATGCAGTCGAGTATGCTCACAATGCATCATCAAGCTTCATTGCCCAATCCTTTCGCGAAGGTTTCACTACCTTCTCAAGTATCAATTTAATTTCATGATTGGACACTTCAGCCTGGCCATTTGTTTGCGGATGGTATGCGGTGGCCACCTTGTGGAGGATATTGTACTTGTACAGTAGCTCCTTTATATTGTGGTTGACAAAGTGTGATCCTTCATCACTTATGATGGCACGAGGAGTGCCAAAACGAGTGAAAATATTTTTCTTTAGGAACTAGGAGACTACCGCCGCATCACCTGCGGCGCATGCAATTTCCTCTACCCACTTGGAGATATAGTCGACGACTAATAAAATATAGTGCTTACCGTTCGACGGAGGGAATGGTCCCATGAAATCAATCCCCATACATCAAATAGTTCCAGCTCCAAGATAGTGTTCATTAGCATTACGTTCTTCCATGAAATGTTGCCTGTGCGTTGACACCAATCACATTTTATTGCGTAGTCGGCATCATCCTTAAACAATGAAGGCCAAAAGAATCCACTTTGCAAAACTTTGGCTGTAGTACGTTGCCCTCCAAAGTACCCTCCATATGAAGAATTGTGGCACTGTGACAATATGCGTTGTTGAGCAACATCTGGTATGCATAATCGAATGATTTGGTCTGCTTCTCTTTTATACAGATTCAGCTCATCCTAATAATAGTGTCTGCATTCATTTTTGAGCTTCTTCCGTTGATGGTAGGTGTAATCTTCAGGGAATTGTTCACAGACCAAATAATTAACGATGTCTGCATACCAGGGAAATTCTTCTATGTGGAATAGCTGCTCATCCAGAAACATAGCACTCACCTCAGATTCATTAAGGTCAACCTCGGGATTTTTCAATCTGGACAAGTGATCCACAACTTGATTCTCTGTCCCCTTCCGATCAATTATCTCGATATCAAATTCTTGAAGGAGAAGAACCCATCTGATCAACCTCGGCTTTGCATCCTTCTTTGTAATAAAATATTTGATTGCCGAGTGATCAGTATGAATGAGTACCTTTGTTCCCAACAGATATGCCCTGAATTTCTCCAATGCAAAAATCACAGCTTTTTCAGTGGTGGTATAATTTATTTGAGCAGGGTTTAGAGTTTTACTCGCATATGCGATGGGGTGCAAAATAGTTTTCTTCTTTTGTGCTAATGCAGCTATCATCACATACCCCTTGCGCCACACATGATTTCAAATGGCGTTGTCTAATCCGACGCAATTAGTATGGGCATGGTAATCAGCGCATCTTTTAATACTCTGAATGCGTTGAGGAAATTGTTGTCAAACTCAAATTTTCTGTTCATCTTTAACAACGCACTCAGTGGTCGTGCTATTTTAGAAAAGTCCTTAACAAATCATCTATAGAAGCCAGCATGCCCCAAGAAGCTTCGCACAGCCTTCAGCTGGTTGGAGGTGGGAGTTTTTCAATTGATTCAATCTTTGCTTTGTCCACCTTCAACCCTTCCCAAGAGACTTTATGTCCCAACACTATACCCTCCTTAACCATGAAATGACACTTTTCCAAATTGAGCACCAGATTTGTCTCTTTACATCTTTTCAGAATCTTCTCCAAGTTGACTAAGCAGACTTCATAAGTGTTCGGAGAAGTCATCCATAAATATTTCCACATAGTCCTCGAGATAATCTGAAAAGATCGCCATCATGCAACTTTGAAACGTGCTTGGCACATTGCAGAGGCCAAATGGCATGTGGCGAAAAGCAAACGTCCTATATGGGCAAGTGAATGTGGTATTGTCTTTGTCTTCAGAAGCTATCATGATTTGATTATATCCGACATACCCATCCAAGAAGCAGTAACAATAATTCTCTACTAGTTGGTCCAACATTTGATCGATGAATGGAATAAGGAAGTGATCTTTCTTTGTGGCCACATTCAACTTGTGGTAGTCCATACATATGCACCATCCAGTGATGGTCCTTTGCGGTATTAATTCATTGTTCTCATTTGGAACTACCGTCATTCCGCCCTTCTTCGGCACACATTGTACAGGGCTGACCCATGTGCTATCTGCTATGGGATAGATAATGCCTGCATCCAGCCACTTTATAATCTCCTTTTTGACGACCTCCTTCACCGTAGGGTTAAGTCTGCGTTGATTTTCAATTGTTGCTTTGTGGTCGTCCTCAAAACGAATGTGGTGCATGTAGTACGTGGGGCTAATTCCTCTTATGTCAGCGAGCGTCCAGCCAATTGCTCGCACATGTTTCTTGAGAATGCTCATCAATGCATTCTCTTGCTCTTCGTTGAGTGCAGAGGAAATTATCACTGGCAGTTTCTCATTCTGCCCCAGAAATGCATACTTCAAATGGGTTGGTAGGGTCTTCCGTTCAAGTGTTGGTGGTTCCATGAGGGAAGGTTGCGATGTTTTTCTTTCTTATTTTGGCTTTTCTTCTTGTGTTGCGATCATTTCTTCTTCTTTGTTTGTTTTTGCTACGATCGTATTATAGGCAGCTGTGGATGCGTTGGCATCCTCTTCTTTACACTCTTCATCAGACTTTCCTTCTTCAATCAAATTCAGGTCATCGTTAGAATCTTGTAGGTCTTCCTCATCTAGGAATTTCAGGGCACGAATTATGTTAAATTTGAGCTTTTGTCTGTTAATACTCAAAGTGATTTCTCCCTTGTATACATCAATTTGAGCACGACCCGTTGATAAGAAAGGTCGCCCCAAAATGATGGGAACATCTTTGTCGGCCTTATAGTCTAGAATGATGAAGTCAGCTGGCAAAATAAATTTATCAATCGTGATCAGCACATCCTTCACCTTACCTTCTAGATAAACTAGAGATCTATCAGCCAATTAGAGAGTCACTGATGTGGGCATGAATTACCCCATATTTAATTGTCTAAAGATTGACAGCGACATCAAATTTATGCTGGCCCCCAAGTCACACAGGGCTTGCCCAATATAGAGTCCTCCTATGGAGCAAGGAATAGTGAAGCTTCTAGGATCGCTCATCTTTAGTGGAATAATTGATTTGAAACTTTGCGTTAATGCCACGGTGGCAAACTTTCCAGTGCCTCTTTTCTTAGTTACCATGTCCTTCAGAAACTTGGCATAGGCAGGCATTTCCTCAATCGCTTCACTGAAAGGAATGTTAATATGTAATTTCTTTAACATAGATAAGAAGCGTTGGTACTGTACCTCTTCGTTTTTCTTCTTTTTTAGCCTCTGACGGAAAGGTGGTAACTGAACTTTCACGGTTCCCGTTTCATTTGACTTTGAGGTTGTCGCAACCTCAGGTTCCACTGCTTCATTCTTTCTTTTTTCTTCTTGCGTTACCGTAATCTCGGGATCAGTTGCGGTGGAAGTTGTTCTACTCTGATCCTTCTTTTCTCCCTCCACAGCCTTTCCACTGCGCAATGTCACAACCTGACATTGCTCCTTACCTGATCCCCCTGGGTTATGCAGAAGCTCGGTAGAACTTGGCAACGCACCTTGTGGTCGACTCTTCAGCTTATTCGCAATCTGGCCCATTTGTAATTCGAGGTTGCAGATGGACGTAGTCTGACTTTGAAGCACTGTCTCGTTTTTCTCTATGTATTGCTTCAATAGGCTCTCTAGAGAAGAAGATTGCATTAGTTGTTACGAACTACTTGCTTGGTTGCTTTGTTGACTGTTATTGTGTTGGAAGAATCCTTGTGGCTCTTCTTTTTGTGCCACGGATTGAAAATTTTGTTGTTGATTCTTCCAAGAAAAACACCTGGGGTTGTAAGTGTTTGAAAAGGGATTATTCTTTACAAAATATACAGACTGTGGATTTTGTGGGCAATCTTCCATCGCATGCCCATCACCGCAAGTTACACACCTTGCGGTGTTTTGACTTATTGCGTTAATTTGCCTACCTTGCAGTGTTGGGCTATTGATCGCCATTCCTTGAATAAAATTCATCATTGTGGTCATTTGGTTTTGTAATGAAACAATGACACCATTATTTGCGTCGGAATCTTTAAGTCTTAATCTATGATCACTCTCCCTTCAGTCTTCATGGTTTTTGGAGATGCGGTCCGAAATATTCTTTGCCTCCTCGTAAGTTTTGTCAAGCAGACCACCAGCGGCTATCGCATTTGCAGCGGTCTGCGAAGCAGGGTTCAAACCGTGATAGAAAATTTCCATTTGAAGGCAGTTTGGTAGCCATTATGCGGACAATCTCGCACCAACCTTTTAAACCTTGCCGAAGCATCACTGAGCGATTCGTCCATATCTTGTTCAAAATTAGTAATAAACTTTCTTCGTCTTGCGTTATCGGTAGGTGGAAAATACTTTTTCATGAATTTCTCCACTACCTGCTCCCAAGAAGTAATCTCTCCTGGTTCGAGCGAATAAGCCCATTTCCTAGTCTGATCATAGAGAGAAAATGGGAACAACGTTAGTCGAACTTCTTCAGTAGAGATGTTAGGGAACACAAAAGTATTGCAAATTCAAATAAAACTTTGGAGGGGGGCATGTAGATCCTCGCTATGCCTTCTTTCGAATTGACCTGCAGTCTGGATCATGTACAACATCATCGGTTTCATCTCGAATCTACTTCCGTCGAGGGTAGGCCTCATGATCCCCAGAGAGAAATCATAGAGGTTTGGCGATGCATAGTCCCTAATGGGCCTATTGCGATCGTTTGCCAACAGAATTAGATTTGCCATGACATTATTATCATTTGGTACTCCACCTCTAGGCTGCTCCACCATCTCTTCTTTATCGGATTGTGGTTGCTGTTGGCGGTCTCGTAGTCTCCTTCGAAATGTTCTCTCAATATTCGGGTCGTAGTTCGCCAGAGATTTAGAGTTCTACAAAGAAATCACAAAAATTACCGTTAACAACTACTTTGCCGAAGTCCCCGGCAACAGTGCCAAAAACTTGATGCATTATTTTTATGAATGAAAATATGGATGAAATGTGTTGGTGGATTGCATTGTACACTCAAGTTTCCCCAGCGGAATTCAAGTATAAATTCCTCCGAATTTCCTGGTAAGTCCAGGGTCGAACACAGGGACTTGTGAAAATAGTTGCGTTGGTGATTTTTATGAAAACTTGCGGTAACCAATTAAATAAATCGTTGGGTTTGTTGTTTGCGTTGATGAAAATAAATAACGAATGTGGTAGAGTTTGAAAAGAGTTGGTAAACAAGAAATACGATGAATATGTGGTGAACGGGTTGAGAAATATTTCGGCTAACACTCCCAAGAATGCGTTCATGCTTTGCGATCATGCAACATGTATATAATAGTAAACCACCTCTCGGCGTGAATGCTACGACTTCTAAGGCTAGAACGAATGCGATAAATATGCAATAAGTCTACAGGGTTTACACATAAACCTCTATCTCTATTTATGCGATGACAACATGACATTCACACAAATATGCGACCACATAATATCACTCCCATTCCTAGGATGCATGCGATGCAAGTTGACAAATAGAGTTATCTCTAAGTCCCTATCTCTTGTTTATGCAAGCCTAATCTTGCTCTTTCGAGTCCAGATTCTAACCTAGCTCTCTTGAGACATTAGGTTCTTTTTTTAGATTCTCTCTCGAGTAACTCTAAAGGGTATTTTGCACAACATAAAACAAGACAATCGCAAGCAATGAACTTCCTAGGTCATGTTAGCTTTGTTCTTCTCAACCCATTCAACTAGCGAGCTACTTATGCTTATTAAGAGAGTGAGCAAATGTAGAAATAGAACTTCCATTGAATAGATATGAGATGAGTACAAATAACAATGCAAGTATAGTAAAGAGCCTGGAGCAATTTCTTGCTGATGACATAAAATTTGTTCTTATGCTATGTAACAATTATTCACATTTTATGTGATACTACTTCTAGATATATGCGTTATTAACTATATACTTGTAGTATGCTATGGAGTAATGCGTTCTCACAAATTTCCTTGTGCTGAAACCAAGTATAATTCCAACGCAAGTTTCTCAGAGTAATCCGAGGTCGAAAACAGGGATTGTTGTCGTTAATGTGTTACATTTGTGATACTTGCAACCGGTTTTTACAATTAATAAAGATTGTGTGTACAGGAAAGTAAATTGCGGTAAAGTAAAATTGTGCAGATAAACTAAAGTTGTATGAATAAAATAAATTGCGACGAAAATAAACCTAAGCTAATGTGAAACAAGATACAAGATACATGATATACATGATGCTGAGTTCGAGTTTGACTGTGAAGTTTATACAAAGGATCGTGGTATGCGATGACAAGTCTTTATGGATGAATCAGAAATAGAAAAAATAATTAGTACAAATGTCGCAAGTTTGTTAATTGCGTTAAAGATGTAACTAAGGTTCCGCTTTCCCTTGGCATACACCTCTTGGTGATCGGCCGCGTTCCCATATCTCTATGGTGAAACAGGGATGAACGTGGTGAATGCAAGGTTGCTTCCATCTCTGGAAGTACTTCTTGCTTTAGTGAACGCATTCTTCCAACCCTCTCTCGAATGGCAGAATGACATCTTCACTTCTGCTCTCACAGGTGAAGATACCGTTTAGCATGCTTTGACTAAACTTAATTATTTCCTTATCCCAATTAATTTACTTGCTCAATTATCGCTAATTATCCAAGGGATTAAGAAAACATCGTGGAGAAAGTGAATTATGGATGAGCGGAAATAGGCAGAGATATGATAATGGAAATGCTCATAACATTTAATTATAAAATTAAGCGTCTGATATATGGTGTGAATGATAGACTAAGAAGATGAATACAAGTGATGATAAAGAGATAGAAACAAATACAGAAGAGTGTCAATGTCTTGACACAGATCTAGACGGTGGTTTTGTTTGCCGGCGTGTGGAATGAATGAAGAGAAGAGGTTCCCTCTCAGGCTTGCTCCTCTGGTAGAAGTGACCTTCGTACAGAGCTTCAATAGCGGGGATCGGAAGGATTCTTGCCCGGAGACTCACCTCTCAGCCTTGTTTCTTAATTCTTCCTGGATCTTCGCTCATCCAGTCTCTCTCTCAGATCAGTTTATATATTTTTCTCTATATTCAAGCCTCCCCCCTAGTGGAATTGTCGGAGCTATTTATAGGCTAAACTTTGACTCTTTAACTTGTGGTCCCCACTTTATTGTTATAGCAGCTCCTGAAATGGTGGAGTTAATATTCCTTCTGTTACGCAATCAATCCCATCAGAAATACAATGGCCAGCTGTGCACGCGTCAGAATCCTCCGCATTTGTGTTCCTCTCTACATCTTCGATCGTTTTCCTGCATGCGATGTTATTTTTTATTACCGCATGTGGTTGAGATTGCGTTGATTGCTTAACTCTTGATCGATTGTCGCATGCGCCATCATTGCATTGATCGTCTATTCATTCCTAAATGATGGGCACAATGCGACGTAGATGCGTTGTTCTTTTTATCTTGAGCCTTGAGCGCATGCGGTGACTTGATTTCCTATAAAACAAACTTGAAATATTCTTTTCTACCATCGCAATGGTGTCAGTGGGTGTATTGACGACAATTTATAATTCTCGCATTTCTTAGCTAATTTTCATACAATTGACACAACTTTCCTTTCTTACGCCCCAAGGTTCTCTCTCGAGCTGCCCTAGGCGATCTCTGACGTCACCACTCTTCTCTTGCTCCGCTGTAAAATGGAAAAGAAAACTGTGACAGAAGCACTGATGAATTCGTTAATTGATCAAACCCTTTTCTGAAGAATGCACTTGGTATTTATAGGGCATCAATGGTGAAAGGAGGCTTCTCTCTCCCGGTTGTATAGATGGGACAACTTTAATTCCTTATTGACACGCCGAATGATTGTTACCGATAAAGCTGAATGTACTTGGTGACTGTTATCAGCTGTCAACTTAATTTGGATCCGACTGTCATCAGCTTTCTGTCCCATCGTTCTTAATTATCCTTTCACCCTGATGCGTCCACCATGTTGCGTTGACTAAGTTGCGATGATTCTTCTTCGGCGAATGTTGCGAGCACGATCAACGCAAAGTCTTGCGGTGAAGTTGCGCTCGACCAATGTATTCCTATGATCGCAATCTCTGCATTGCGTTAACGCATATTTTGCACAAAAATGTAAAGATCAATTGCTCTAATGCGTTGGATGCATGCGACCGCAATATTATAGAATTTATGCTTAAGTGACGCAATTTAATATATTTCATCAACGCAATCCAACATTGTTTAAGAACTTAGTACTATGATAACGTGCATTTCTGCCCATTATCAGGGCACCGACGGTGTTGCAATATATCTAAAGATCAGAGATTGGCTACCCATCAGTCTTTGCTAGTTTTCTGCCTTGCACACTTGGTGAGGGCATTAGTTTCATGTCAGTCATCTGTAGCTTGTGCAGTAGGTCATCCACATACTGGGATTGATTTATCAGGAGACTGGATTCTAGATAATGAACTTGTATCCCCATTCCCAGATCTTTAAGTGCAAATTGAACATTGAGAATTTTAATGAGTTGCTCTATTAATTTAGAATTGTTACCTGTGATAATGATGTCGTTGACATAAACAAGTAGAAATATTATTGAGCCCATCGTTTGGTAGATAAATAGTGAGGTGTCCGATCGAGACTGATGAATTCCTCATTTTGTTAGGACAGAGCTGAGAGCAGTAGTCCATGCTCGTGGTGCTTGTTTTAGGACATAAATAGCCTTGTCAAGTTTGCAGACATGGTTCGGGTATAGAGAGTTAACATACCAGGGTGGTTGGCACATATAGACATCCTCGGTGAGTTTTCCATTTAAGAACGCATTGTTGAAGTCAAGTTTCCTGAGAGATCAGCCTTGTGACACAACAACATTGATTCCTACTCGAATCGTGGAAGACTTCATGATAGGGCTAAATGTCTCAAAGACGTCCACTCCATGATGTTGATGAAAGCCCTTCACAACTAGTCGGGCCTTATATCGCTGTATTAAGCCATCCATGTTTCTCTTGAGTCGAAATATCCACTTGTTTCCAACTATAATGTGTGATGGAGATGAGGGAACTAGTGTCCAGGTCTTGTTCTTTATGAGAGCTGAGTATTTCTCATCCATAGCCTTCTTCCACTGAGGAGTTGCAAGTGTAGTTGTGATTCTTGTGGTCTCTGTTTGAGACCAATTAGTAGTTTTGCTTATTATCCAGGATTTGGGTTTAAATATGCCAGCTTTAGCTCTTGTTATCATGGGGTGAGTGGGAACTGGTGAGGGGCAAGAGGAGATGGCAGGCTTTGGCGAGGTGGTAAAGGATGGATTATTAATAAGATGTGGTATATGTGGTATAGTGGGGTTGTCATATCGAACTAGACTGGTTTGAGTCAGAGGCACTAGTGAGTGATGGGTAGAGCTCACCGACGAGAGATATTCGGACTATGGTAAGCATGCATAGCCTGGAGAGGATGTTCAGTTTGTGGAGGTTGGAGCGTGGTCGGGAGCAGATGGAGGTGTAGGATTTATTTGTGGGAACGACTGTGACTGAGGCAGGTTATTGAGTATGGTTTGAAGGCTTGGGACTAAGGACTCAGCTATGATGGGGGTTATCACCTAAGCGATCGTACTGGACGATGGAATTTCAGCGATCGTGGGGTTCTTCGTTGTGGTGATCGTTCTGTACGATGGACTTTTGCTGAATTTTCTAGGTGGTGAATCTCAACGATCTTTGTGTCTTTTGCCTGGGCAATCATTCTACACGATGGAGACTGAGCGATCGTGTTGTCTTTCATCTTGGCGATTGTTCTAGACGATGGGAGCTGAACGATCGTGTTGTCTGTCGCCTGGGCAATTGTTCTAGGCGATGGGAGCTAAACGATCATGTTGTCTTTCGTTTGGGCGTTCGTTCTAAATGATGGTAGCTGAGCAATCGTGTTGTCTGTCGTCTGGGCAATCGTTTTGAGAAATGATGACTCAAAGATCATTTTGTCTGTCGTCTGGCCAGTCGTATGGCGATCGTGTTAAACGATGGAGGTTTAGCTATCGTTTTGTCTGTTGTCTGGGCGATCGTAGTACACGATGGGGATGCAAAGGGGAAGTCATTCTCATTGAATTTCACATGTCTACTGGTGTATATTCGATTCGATGGACTTAGGCATCTGTACCCCTTGTGGTATGAGCTGGGACCAATGTACACACATTTCTCTGAGTGTAATTGGAATTTTTGACTGTGGTATGACCTTAGATAGGGGAAGCAAGCACATCCGAATGTCCCGAGATTGAGAAAATCAAAGTTAGAGCCAAACATTACATTGATGGGTGATTTACCTTGTAGCACGGTGGTAGACATTCCATTTATAAGATAAGCTGCTGTTGATAATGCCTCCCACCAAAAAAACAAAGGCATGGATGCTTGTGCAAGTAGAGTGAGGCCGGTTTTGACTATATGTCGATGTTTGCGCTCGACTCTGCCATTTTGTGCAGAGGTATACGGGCATGATTTTCTGATTAAGATGCCTTTTGACTTACAGAGACGATCAATTCTATCATACTCTTTACCATTGTCTGACTAGAGCATTTTTATCCCTGATTTGAATTGAGTTTGGATTAATTATGTAAAGTGATTGAATGCTGATAGTGTCTCACTCTTCTGTTTCATAGGGTATATCCACACATATCTACTATGATAATCCAAGAACAATATGTAGTATCGGTATCCATCAGTAGATTCAATAGGGGCTGATCCCCATACATTTGTATGTATTAAGTCGAACTTGTTTTATGCTTGAGATTGAGAGTTTGGAAATGGTAGAGCACTTGCTCTTCTTAATTGACATGAATCATAAAATTCATTTCCTTCATTAAATTTGAAAGGTATATTACATTCTCTAATGATATAATCTAGTGTTTTAGTCGACGGATGTCCTAATCTTCTATGTCAGACAGCTCTTGACTCAACCAAAATTTTCCTAATTCTTGATAGAACTAGAGTAGTCGGGTTATTATTTTTGTACAGAGCATTCCCTCTTCTCTTAGCAGTGTCTTTTAGTACTTCAATTCCTTATAGGCGGTATAGTCCTTTGTCAAGCTCCCCTTTTAGCAGTGTTTTGCCCATAGCCTTGTCCTTGATGACACAACAATCAGTGTGAAATTCAACAATCACAACATTGTCATGAGCTAACTTGGATATGCTAATCAAATTCTTTGCAATATTAGGCACACATAGGACATCATTTAGTATAAACTTATTTCTTCCATCAGATAAACAAGATTGACCAGTGTGAGAGATATGTAGTTTTTCACCATGACCTATAATGACCAGTTCATTATCTCCATACTCGATTGGATTATTGATGTTGTTATAGTCGGGAGTTACATGATTTATAGCTCCACTGTCGATGTACCAATTTGGATAAGCTATTGTCTCTGGTGTGGCCATGAAGGGGTTGGAGGTCTGTGAGGCTATGAACACAGCTGCGACATTATTGCTAGGGCCAACCGACCCATGATTTCCTTTTCCTTGTCCACTGTTCTGGGAGTACTCTTTATCAAATCGATGATAGCATACCAGGGCTGAGTGACCATACTTCCCACAGTCTAGACATATCGGTCTATTTGAGTTGTTGTTTCATCCTCTTCCTCGACCCCGACCGCCACTTTGTCCATTGAATGGATTATGGTTAGAATTGTTGCCTTTAGAGTTGTTGCCCTGTTGCCGATTCCCATTGAATGTGGTATTAAACTGTGGCTTCCCTCCATTTATGTGCCTATTGAAAGCTATATTAGCAGAAGGATGCTGGGCAAATGAGCTATGCATTTTAACAGAGTTTTGGTGTTCCAAGCGTTTTTCATAAGAAAGAAGTTCAGATTGCATATCTAACCAAGAAATACCTGGTTTGCCTTGGATGCCCACGACTATTGGGTTGTATTCTTCATCAAGGCCAAGGAGAACTTGCGAGATCAGTGCTCTTGTCGAAATAGAGCTGCCTGTTTGCGCAAGGTTATCGGAGTGTAGCTTCATCAGCTTCAGATATTCACTCATTTTCTGATTGCCTTTTCTTGTCTGTTGGAACACCTGCCTTAGATAGTCTTCTTCAGCTCGGGATTGAACACTGAACAGCTCTTGGATGGCATCCCATAGTTCTTTTGCATTCTCGTACCCCATGAGTTGGACGGCTACATCTGGAGCCATCAAGTTGTACGCCATCCTAGCAGTAGTTGATCGACAGTCAGCCATGCTTCATATTGAGGATTCAGACATCGTTCAACTGACAAGCTTACTCTGTCATCGTTTGGGAGCTGGAGGTTGCTTCAAAGGTGGTCTAGACAAACATCGGTGGACAAAGGATTTTTTCTGAGAGGTGTCCTTTGAGCTTGTAGTTTCGCAAGATGGGCAGCGTGAGCATCTTCCATAACATGAAATTGCCGCGTTCTAGCTTCGTGGTGGTGAGCTGATTGAGGAGCTGATTTAGAGGTGGAGTGCTGAACTTCACATGTTCAGTGGTGGAGGAGCTTCCGGCGAGTGTGGGTAGGCCATGGTGGCTTTGATACCAAGTTGAAGAATAAGAAATTTGGTTTTTGAGAATGCCCTTTCGTCTTCCTTCTCTTTGTATTCAATCAATGCTTAGATATGTACAACTTATTTCTTTATATACACATTGTCTTACAATGTAGTTACATAATAATACAAAAGAATAAAGAATATTACACATGACTTGTTTTGGTTGGTGGAGAGAAATCATTCTAACAAATTCTCAGCAGAATATGGTGAATCATTTTTATTTTTCTTCCACCTTCCCTTTACCTTTTTCCTCTTTATCTCTGTTAGGGTAAAAACTGACCTTAAACAGACCACTCAGAGCCCTAAGTCAACGGTTAGGTAAAAGAAAAAACAAAAAAAATATCAACTTGCCCCTAGAACCAATGTGCATAGCTCTTGCTAGACGTTACATGGCGCTGTAAAGCATTAGCTATCAAGATGTCTAGCGAGGCGTTGCTCTTGAGAAGGAACACCAACGCAATGCCAACCCACACAGTAGGGGTGCTGAGGGATTTGCTGACAATATTATAATGCTATTACTTGCATCACGATGCTATCGGTTGAACTATAAATGTTAATTTTCTTCTCTTAGATCAAAATTAGACTCAATTTGACATTCCTCCTCTATCTTCTCTCATTCTCCACCAATTGTACCTATGTTTCATCAATTTGAGTTGTAATTTTAGCCATTCTACTTCGTATTTTTGATGATTATATGGAGACTATATGTTTGGCTAAAGGTAAGTTCTAGCTTAGGGTTTAAGATTTTTTTTTTCCAATTGTTATAGTGTGAGATTGGTGTTGAAATATGATTTTCTACCTTGCTTATGAATTCTCATTTTAAGCTTATACTTATAAATGTATTTTCTTTGAGTTCTTTGATAAATTAGTCAAAGTAGCATGATCAATCACTATAGATTAAGGCTTAATCGAAGTTGTCCAAAGCTCAAGCTATCATCCACGGTTTAGTCTCTCTTTCCTCTTTTGAATTACCTCTTCCTCTTTCTTTAGTTCGTTGAATCGGATGCGAGGGAGGTGGTGCTCTTAATTAACAACTGCTCAAGCGATTTTAGTGAGGTAAAAAATGCAGTTGCTATTTAAGATTTGAGGATTAGGTTGGGTCCTATCTCCTTCTTTTGTTCCTGTGTATGTAATAGGTCTGCTCATTGTTTGGCTCCATATGCTGCCAGGTTTGCTAATCTTGTTGGCTTTTGTATTTCTTCCACTTCCGAAGATGGGGAGTGCAATTGGGTTTCCAACTTCTTGAATTGGATTTTGGATATAATTTGTAGTGACTTATTACTTCCTTTACATTTAAGGTGGGCTTTAATGAAGTTTTTTTTTTTTTTTTTTTTTTTTTTTTTTAAAAAAAAATAGTCTATATGTTGTCTCCGCAATAGTATGAAGTCATAGACTCATTACATATGAAAAGTTGTTTAGAAATGTTTCGAAAATATTAAATTTCCCTTACTATTTGCTCAAATCCTTAGTCTAATAATAGTTTTGATACTAAGTACAAAATCCATAATCTAGAGTTCCTTCAATGTTATTAATGCTTTTTCCAAACATTTTAACCATGTACTAGTGTTTAATATCTGACCTTCTCATGAAAAAACTTTCTAAAAAAGTTCAAACGTCCTAATCCATTATCTTTGACTTACAAAACTAGAGATGATTGAACAAGCATCAAGAAAAATAGCGTTTTAAAGATCCAAGAAATCTTTAGAACCACCCAACTAGGAGAAAATTTTAAGAGGACAAAAATTTAATTATTTTCCACCACAAATTAGAACAGCAGAGCAAATATATATGATGTCCCTTTAAACATTATATTGATATGACTCTTGTACTCTTAAAAGATAAAACATTATATTGATATATTTTTCCTTTTTATAAAATCCCTAGAGATGAAAATAAAGTTACTCGCAATTTTAGCATCGATCTCGCAATTTACCATCGATCTTTGGTTTCGTATTCAAGGTTTTTCAGAGTCTAAAATGATGCATTTCTAGATTTTGTGCTTCCCCTTATTTTCGAAAAGGGGTGATGTGTGTTGTGGTTTTTGGTAATTGATTTGTGTGGTTTTAATGAATTTCTATTTAAAAAAGAAAGTATGAGAAGATATTTCTTTTGGTCTCCTCTATTAATTGGCTGATCCATGTGGAAATCTAATCCACTTAGGTTGGTAGGCCATGAAAAATGTCCTTTGGAGAAAGATGGACCAATAATTATACTTTGAATCCCAAACTTGTGAAGTAGCATGTTTAATTTGTATTAAAAGAAAAAAGTGCAATTTTTAAACATCTTTAAAATTAAGACTCAGTTCAAGGTTAATATACTTCTTAACATATATATTACTACTTGCGTAGTTAAGTTATCTAGCTGAGATTCAATTACATTAGTAATTAACTTTCTTATTCAAGCATTGGAACTAGAACAATTATGTATCTTATTAGGAAGAGTGACAAAAAATAGTATGATTATAATGGTTTGCAAAAACCTAGCTAAAATCATGTGAATAATGACCAGTGTCAATCTTAAATCCAAACTTCAAGACGTTTGATCGTGCAAGAAAATGAAGGTCCCAGTTGGTAAGGATTTCATTTTCAGTTTTTTTTTTTTTTTTTTCCTTCTCTTTTTAATTCATGTTGATTTCCTCTCTATTTTTTAATTATGGTTTGAAAAAATACTTGAACATCTGGTTAATTTTTTTTACATATAAAAAAGAGTTTTTGAAAATTACTTTTTCTAGTTTTGAAAACTTGACTTTAATAATATTGGCACAAAATACATAGCAAAATAAAATAATTCATAGATAAATGTAATGTTTATAAACTTAATTTGATAAATGTTTAATTTGATTTTTTATTTGAAAAATGTCTAACCGTTAGAAGTGGGCAATTCATTAATTTTAGTTTCCGTTTTTACCCTCAAACCAACGGCACCGTGCATGCCTAAATTTGTGGACATCTTAAAAAAAAGTGTTTGGTTAATTTTATTGGATTTTATTAAGAATCTAGTTGGTTGTGAGGTTTTAAAAGTGGTTATTTTTAAATATAACAAACTGAGTCAAAATATTTAGGTAAAATTTCACTGTCTATTCGATAGACTGCGACAGATTTATAGTAGTCTATTACGATCTATTGTTAAAATGTGATATTTTGCTATATTTTTAAATAATTTTAACGTTTTGTCATTTAAAATAATTTTCTTTTTAAAGAACAAAAAAACAAAATATTTTTTTTATTGATTTTATTGGATTTTATTAAGAATCCAGTTGGTTATGTGGTTTTTTTAAAAATAAAAATGAGTTCTATTGATTTGATTGGATTTGATTTATGGTATGTTTGGAATACATTTTCAAATGTTTAATTTCAAAAGTAAATCATTTTAGAAGAAATTTGAGTATTTTAACCACTCAAAATAATTTTTTACATGTATTTTAATTCATTTTTATCAAAACTATTTAAATTAAAATGATTTTTTTTAAAAAACATTTTTTTCTTAAGTTAATTCAAACAAGCCTTAGATTCTTGGATTTTAGGGTATATGTAGTGGTTTTGAAATTTGGAAACAATATCTTTTTAATTAATGAACCTAAATTTATCTTATTTATTCCTATTTTATAGATTTGGTAGGTTTGAGGTGTCCTTTATTGTAATTGTCTTTCCAGATTTTGTATCATGGTTTTTGATATGTAAGTGTGCCATGACTTCAATTCTTCTTCTTCTCACATTCCACTTGATTCTAGTAGAAAAATTGTACCTTAGTGGTAATGAAGTTGTTGGTTGTCTGGTTATGTAGAGAAAAGGTGGAATTACCTTTTGGTATATGTCAATTATTTCGAGGGGTTTGTCAAATAATTTTTGTGTAGTCATTGAGTTTAACAATATCTCAAATACACCATCTTTGCATAGTAATAACGGGTCACAATTGTTGAACCTATAAATTTATTGTCTATGTATGTTAATTAAGAACGAGAATATAATTATTGGACCTACAAATTCACTAACTATAGAAAAATGGTGGGGGCTTCGACGATGAGTCTCTCTGGGAAGTTTTGAGCATCACTTGGGTACTCAATATTAGATTTTACACTGTCATGGTTAAATTCAAGCTCTTCCATACAAGAACAATGCTAACTTGCAGACATTGGTTTTGACTTTTTTTTTTTTTTTTTTTTTTTTTTTTTTCCCTATTACTCGTTTTTGTTTGGTAGATATTTTAATCTTTTTTTTTTTCATTTTAATTTTGTAATCTAAAAATTTAGATTAGATTTGATTTATATGATTTAATTTGACTTTGTTGTTTTAGATTTTTATGCTTAAATGCCTTTTAATATTATTGATTTTTAGGAGGGTATAATTATTCGGATCAAATTAAATAAAATACAAATTTAATGCATTTAGACATTTTTGAAGTGAAGCATAGCATAGGTTTAGACATCTTTCAAAAATGTGTCTTTTCAAATTAGACATTCGTGACATTTTTCAAAAATATCTTCTAAAATTAGGCATTCGTCTAATCGATCTATTCAAAGGATTGGTAAAGGATATATAAATTTTAGAAGATATTTTCAAATTAGGCATTCGTCTATTACTATCAAAGAGTGGAGGTCTATCGACACAATCATCTGAAGTTACCATAAAACTTTAGCAATTAAGCTTTTAAATAATTTTTCAAAATATTAATAAGATAATTTAGGTATCAAAATAATACTTGAAATATAACTTACGTAGAAGAGCTATCCGTTCTAATACCAATTGTAGGATCGTTATGGCGCGCTTCCGTTATTGCTGCTGGGTTGGCCGTCGGGGTTTAATCAAATTAATTAAAACTTTTTACTAATATGAGCCTAATTAAACAAATTAATAAATTTTTTGCTAACATATAATTTATACAAATATTTTCACTTTGAATTAAACAAGAAATTAACCACCACACTTTAAAACACAATTTTTAAATCTAATAAAAGGATTGGTAAAGGATATATAAATTTAAGAACTATCATGAAAATAAATATATATTATCAGTTAAATTTAAGAATAAAAATTGCAAATAATTTTATGCAATAAAATTTAAGAACAAATTAATTGCAAAATTAAATAGTTGCAATATCATGTGTTAGTGCCGCAGTATTTTATTTTGAAAACCAACAAAAAAAAAACAAATGTGAACCATGGTACAAAACTAGCCATTAGACCTAAACATAAAATAATATTAAATTCAAATTTTTTTTAAAACCAATCCAGAAATCAAATATCTACCATGTGTCATTCCTTTATTGTTCCAAGTGGCACCTTTCAATTGGTCCACTTTGATGAGAAAAATCCTGCCATGTCATCCGAGAATTTTCCCGTAAGCTTGTTTCGACCATATCTTCTGCATTTGAGGTCCGATTTAAGTGATTCAAATTGCATTGGAACCGTTGTTCCGAGCTTTATGCAATGGACACTTCAAAATATTCAAATTGTTAATAAATAAAAATACATTTATTATCATCAAAACATGAATGAATGAATGAATTAAAATTAATTAATCTAAGATTTAGAGAAAAAAAGCCAACAGTATGCCCCTCAATGGTAACCTTATAACATACAAGTGCATCAAATTAGAAGCATAAAAATGGTAAATTCATAAAGTCTACTATGTTTCTCTCAAACACAATTGAAGTAAATTTGTTAATTTTAGCATAGCTCAACTTGGTAAGGCCCATATATCAAGAGATCAAAGGTTCAAGTTCTCACTCCACATGATTTTTAACATTTAACATAATTGAAGTAAACTTTTATGCATCTTACACGATTGAAGAATGTATATATATCACAACTAAACTAGAGCCTTAATAATGGAATATCAAAATAGGCTTTGATAGCCAAAAGAAGATTGTGACATCAAATATAAAAGGTCTAATAGATTGGTGCATGATTTCCAAGATTGAGACTTTCTTGTCTAAATTATAAGTCATATGGTTTTTCTTTGACAGATATTTAACATTTAAGACTACTTGAATTGTTTTATTCTCTCTTTCTCACTTTATACCAAAACTTCAAAGTAAAATAAAGGCTACCTAAGATACATTAAGGTCATTTACTTGATGAGAATTTAAATAATGAAAATCTTGGATGCAAGATTACAAGATTATAGATGTCCAAAATTATGGATTTGATATCTTTATATAGTTGTGTTTGTTTTATAAGAATATTTTTACGAGAATCTAAAAATATTTATATGATCATATTTATTTTGTAAGATTCGTTATTGAAATTGTCTTAAATTTACCTCATGTTTAAAAGATAGCCCTTGGGACTATTCACGTCACTTGCACATTAATATTGAACTATTCACTTTTGTTCAGAGAATAATGTTAATAATGTTCACATAAGTTTAATTTTTTATTATAAGACAATTCACGTAAGTTTGATAATGTTCTCTTTTGTTCTTTTCAATAGTTGTCTTAAATTATAGTTAAATTTGCATAATGTTTAGGATCCGTTTATTTGTTTTATAAACTAATTCCCTCAATTTTACTTCAATTCCTTACTTAAAATGTCTATTTTGATAAGTAAATTCCAATCCCGACACAAATGGAGTTATTTCGAAGAATTTGGAGCTAAATCGAACCAAAAGACACCAAAGAATCACTTAAGAAGAAGAGCCAAGGCAAATTACCACTTTGCTCCTCAAAAGGAACAAGTCAACATACTTCAGCAATACTCGAAGTGTCACAACACTCCTCACAACACTAAGCTCAACACTAGCTCGATGCTGGAGGACAGAATGCACTATTTTACTGCAAAATAGGGCAGCATCATAACGCTCTATGCAGAATTGCAACGCTCTAGAAGTTGACGAAAAAATTAAAAAATGTGCGAGCACTTGCACAACGCAGCGTTGGACTTCTTCAAGGTAGCATTGCAACGTTGCGACCTTCTTCAAAACAAAAAGACTTCAGTTCAGACTTCAACCAGGAGAGAAAAACTCATTATTTTTTGTTGATAGAGAGAGCTTAGATCGAAATTAGAGAGAAAATTTCACAAATTTGTTCTTGTATTGAGAGATTTCTTACAAAATTGACAATTCCCTTGTGAATTGCTTCATGGATTCCATCATATCTTCAAAAATTTCTTTCAAGACTTCTCAATCTCATGGCAAGGTAACTCTATTTCTTGGGAAATCTTAATTCTCTTGAGTTCTTTGTATATATTTTCTTGAATTGTTAGCATTCTTGAATGTTCTTGGACTGGCAAGGTAACTCTATTTCTTGGGAAATCTTAATTCTAGGTTAATTTTCTTGAGTTTTTTTGTATATTTTCTTGAATGTTCTTGGACTGAATTTGAATATAAATTAATGGAGGATAATTGACGCTTTGATTCTATTGATTTCTTGAATGTAATTCTTGCTTGAAACTATTGCATAATAGTGAGATAGGTTAGAAAAATTAAGTTTTCTTGTATTAGTTAGGACTTTTTCCGAATTTAACTCTTGAATTTCTTAATTTAGAACATTCATTCAACCATTCTTGAAAGTTACTCTAATGTGCTTCTTAAATATCATAATCACGATAACCCATGTCTTTAAAGCAATCTAAGAAAAGAACATGATAAATGCTATATGGAAGTGATTTTGACTTTGATTAGGTCTAATTGATATGATTAATGTTAATTGTGTTGAGAATGTCCTAGAACTCGCAGTTCGTGTTAAACATTCTATTTATCAATAATAATAAATTGTTGATTTTTCATTCTATTATGAAAATCCAATAACATATCCATGGCTATAGTCTGAATACTGTAACTTTATGTAGTGACATAAACAGGATTAAGTTAATAGTATATAGCCTAAATGGTCTAATATGTATATGGATGAAATTGGGTATCTCATCTTGGTAACACTATTGGATGCGGCCCACTCTGTAGTTATTACAAAGAGTTGTAAAGTGCTACAAACGATGTGATTCACAGATCGTTCATGTTGAGACATGTGAGTGGGGGCATCCTATGCAATGAGTTTGCATATAGACTGGACTATGAAAATAGTCACTTTTCTTTATAACGACCGTTTACTGTTAAAACTGACTATTTCATTTATTACAGAACCTAGGTTAACTCGATCTTAATCTTGAGTTAGTGATAACTTGTAGAAATACAAGTTATTGTGGCTCAAAAGTTGGAACAATTAGGATTTTTAATGATAAAATCTCATCATTTTTAGAGAAAACGCATGGAATTACTCGAACACTATCAAACTCATGCAAAAGAATGTTTATTGCTAAAATACTGCGGCACTAACACATAATATTGCAGGATCTCAAAAAATATTCTAAGTGTCACAGGAAAAGTCTAACGCATGGGGCATGCGTCGGAGGGATTCAACGCAAGAAAGATTTATTGATTTAGGCTATTTGTGTCAAATCACCACTTGCAAGCATGGGCATCTGCAGCGGGCGGCGTTTGAAAAGCATCTGAATGTCAGGCGGCTGACTAGGGTATGGAATTTAATTTTGCCCATCATCAAGTTGGAGAAGACCGACGCCTATAAATAGAAGAAATCCCACCAGATGAACGGATCTTTTTTAGCTCATTGCATAATTCTGAAATTTTGAGACCTTAGAGCTGTGCTGTGGTGACGAGAAGAACAAGAGGGAAGAGAACCACCACCATCGCCGATCAAGGAGCGAAGAAAGCTGAGCTCGAGAGAGAACTTTCTTCCAATTCTTCCACAAGTGGTTGTACACGAACTAGAATTGAGCCAAACTGGACAAGAGATTGTACTTTGCGGCTTGACTCCTTTCATTTCATCTTACCTATCGTTATTATCATCTCATTTGATTAAGTGTTGGTTTTGTAAAGACAATCAGTTTCTTTATAAATTCACATATTTGATCTATCTCACTTCGCCACTGTTTATTTCTTGTTTTATATTGGATGCATCTATAACTTCATGCAAAATTCCATTTCGAAATGCTTAAACCAACTAAATCAATTGGTAAAAGCAACTTTAGCTTAAATTATTCGAGAGGATAAGTAAGTCAACATTGATTTAGAAATGCTAAGTACATCTAGAGATAGACGCACTGGTGTTTTATTGCAACCTGTGACTGACGCATACATCCTAGAGATATGTATTGTATGACATTCGCATTGAGAAGTGCTGAATAAAAGTCTTAACGCATAAACGAAGACAAGCAAGTCATCTCATACACATCATATTCTTGTTCGTGTACATCTAACTTAGATCGACCTATATCATTTGCATCAAACTCCATTTTCACACGACCCTTTAGTCTCTACTTGACCCTTTTGTATCTTTTTGCACATATACAACAACTTAGTGTAAATAACTCATTTCTACATTCACTTAGGATATTTCTACAATAGTTACAATGCAAGGTCTACGTTAGCTTTAATCTGAATCCCTGAGTTTGACCTTGATCTTACCAGGAACCCGAGTTGGATTTATACTTGGATCTAATTTAGGAAAACTTAAATGCCTAAAGAGGAGTGTCATGTGTCCTGTTGCACATCATTAACGCATCAACGCGTCACTAACGCATCATAAATGCATCAACGCATTTTCACATTTACACTTATTTTTCCAATTACCTTATACAATATCCTAAGCTCAAATCACGAATTCAACGAATAGCTAGCTATGAACTCCTGTTTGTTCGGGATTATCCTTTGATCTGCAAACGATAAGAGTAGTCCAACAACACTGCTCAATAGGCCTCCCATTTTGGGGATAAGATCGGATGAATAGCTGGGGACATAGCCCTGCAAAATGAAATTCACTCTTACTTGATTTAGGGTTAGCAGATAGTTGTTCTCTTAAGTACTGATTCCAGGTCTTGAACAATCGGAGCCCGACCTTTTCATGATAGAGAAAGAACTTGATTCATAGGTGTTATGAATTAGAATTGTTCATTAGAGGGTCATTGAGAACTTAAGGAACAAGATGTATTCACATGGGTAAAACGGTTATCTTAACCCAGTTGTGATTACGAATAGATAGTCTAATGAGTTTAGCTGATTAATCTCAGATCGTTAGAGCCCATGATCTGAAGGTCCGTGAGGATCCCTTACTAGCTCGTAAATGGATAAGCTTTAGAGTAGCTTGAGAAGTTAATTTGAGATGTTCAAACTAAAATTAAACGGAATAGGATAATTTATATTTAAATATGATTTAAATATACGAAGATGGATTTGTGCAAAAATTAATTTAATATTTGATATTAAATGAATTAGAATTATTTAAATGATTATTTAAATAATTATTTATTAATTTTATTAGAAAATTAATAATTTTTTCAGTTTTAAAATCAAAATTGAATTTTGAAATCGATTTTGATATTGAAATAATTGGAAAGTTGAAATTCATGCACAAAATGGAAAATTAAGTTTTTCCATTACCCATCTTCTTCATGCTCACATAAACCCCATTTCCTATCTTCATTTACTCCAAACATGAGCTGTAAGTCATGCAACATTTTTCTTGGCATATTCACTTGCAATAAATAAAGAAGATTATAGTGAATTTGAGGTATGCATTCAATAGAAATTTTAGAGAAAATTTCGGGCTGAAGAAGAAGTTCTTCAAGTGTGCTGGTGCAATGAGCTTCCCTCTAGTTTTCTGTTGCTTCAAGCTGTTCTTGAGTCTCACAACTCGTTCTAAAGCTCCAAGAGAATAGTAGGGAAGATTTTGAGGTGGTTTACGGAGATCTTTCGAGGAGATAGCTGCTATTCATCAAGATCTTGAAGAGTTCTACAAAGGTATGACTACAAACCCTCTTATTCTAGATGAGCATGCTTTAGTTTCTGCCAAAATTAGTGAATTTGAATGCTTATTGATCCTCGTTACTTCCGCTATATGTTATTACACTCTTATAATTGGTATCAGAGCATCATATAAGCATTCAATTCGGTTTAATTTTGGTGTGGTGGGTGTTTTTCATGAGATATATGAAACTGATATGGTTTTTTGAGTTTTGGCATTTTATTTCTCTTTAATTTCTCAATTAAATTTGTAATTGGCTCTTGTTTCATAAGCTTATATGTGTTATCAAGAGTCTCTAATTTATTCGGAGTCATTAGAGTTGAAATTAAGCTTTAATTGAAGAAACAAATGAAGATGACCGAGCTGCTGTTCCAGTTTTTTCAGCTTCTGCTCAAAACCGTTGTTGAGGTTCAGTTGCTAAATGATCGTTTAGTTCCAGGCATTACACGATGTGAAGAAAATCTAGACGACCGTATAGCAATGGGCATTAGTCGTTGTGATGTTGGACGCTAGACGATCGTATACTTGTGGGGCTAAACGATGTGTTGAAATGCTATACGATGGCATTGCGTGATCGTTCAACTTTGCGTGGGAACTAAACGATGCGTTGGAAGTGCGATGGCACTACACAATCGTGTAGCAGTGGCGTGCGCTAAGCGATGAGTTTAAGTGCTATGCGATGGCACTAAGCAATCTTCTGAGAGCTATGCGATGATGTTCTACGCGATGGAACTAAGTGATTGTGTAGCTATGGTGAACACTAAACGATGACATGAAGCGTTAAGCAATGGTGTTAAGCAATCGTGTAGTTCTACCTGAGAGCTATACGATTACACTATGCGATAGGCAGAAGACACTAAGCGATCGTGTACCTCCGCTCAACGCAAGGCGATGGTGTTAGACGATAACCTTCAGAGTTACACGATTGGCCTTAGCGAGATTTTGAGGTTGGACCGAGAGTAGCTGGTTCGACCGGTTTTCTCGAGGTCTAATTCGGTTCAGCCTTAAAGGGTTTTTGGTTGGTCCGATTCAGACTTATCTAGTCCGATTTGATAATGGGCAGAAATGCACGTTATCATAGTGCTAAGTTCTTAAACAATGTTGGATTGCGTTGATGAAATATGTTAATTTGTGTCCATTAGGCATCAATTTCATAATATTGCGGTCGCATGTGTTCATCACATTAGAATAGTTGGTTTTTGTATTTTTGTGCAGAATATGCGTTGACGCAATGTAAAAATTACGATTATAGAAAATCATCGGTCGAGCGCAACTTCACCGCAAGGCTTTGCGATGATTGTGATCGCAAACATTCGCCTGAGAAGGATCGTCACAACCTGATTAGTGCAACTTGGTCGGCGAATTTGGGTGAAAGGTTAATTAATCGTGATGGGACAGAAAGCTGATGACAGTCGAATCCGAATTAAGTTGACAGCCGATAACGATCACAAGTACATTCAGCTTTTCAGTGACAAATATTCGACGCATCAGTCAGGAATTAAAGCCGTTCCATCTGTACAATCATGAGAGAGAAGCCGTCATTCACCTTAGATGTTCTATAAATACTAGAGGCATCCTTTGGAAAAAGGGTTCACTAGTTCACTATTCTTTGTTCCACAAGTTCGCATGCCCTTGTTATAGTTTTCTTTCATTTTAAGGCGGACACGAGAGGGAAGGTTGTGCCAATAGATCGTTCTGGTAAGCTTGAGAGAGCGCCGGAAGCTTTAAGGACAGAGAGAGGGCCGATGCAGAAGCGGGAACATCTTTAAAATCGAATAGAGATTACAGTGTAAAAGCCTCGGTCAGCAAGGAATTGCTACCAAGCTCTCTATCTTTAACTTCCATTGTCATTTTGTACTCCACTAATTTATCGAAATGGAATCTATTTCTCTATATCTGTTCACTCTCTATTATTTACGCATGAGTAGCTAAATTAGTTGAATGAGTTGAGAAGCATTTAGCTAGCACAACTAGGGAATTTTCATGCTATGCGATTATCTTGTATTATGTATGCTTAATTCGTCCTTAGAGATACTCGAGAGGGTAGTCTAAGGATATGATCTAGACTTGGGAAGGTCAGGTTAGAATCTAGGCTCGGGAAAGTCAGATTAGAACGCATAATCAAGTGATAGAAGGTTAGGAATGAGCATTATTTGTTATCAACACATTGCATGCCTCCTAGAGATAGGATACAATTGTATGCGGTCACCTTGCTTTTATGCATTTTGCATCATCCCATAGGATAAGAGTAGAGACTTAGGGATAATCTCTATGGACACTTTTGCATTCAACACATGCGTCCTAGACTTAGGAGCATCGCATTTTCATTGGAAAATGACTTGCTGTGCATGGTGGTAGCATGATCGCATAGTCTGACGCATTCCCAAGTAACGCTAGCTAAAGATCTTCTCAACCCATTCATCGCATACTCAGTGCATCTATCACACAACTAACTTTTCTCAAATCCATTGCATTTTTTTTTATTTTCTTCATTAACGCAATCAACAACAAACCTACAAATTATTTATTTGGCCACCGTAAAGTTTTCATAAAAATTTCCAATGCAATATGTTTTCACAAGTCTCTGTGTTCGACCCTGGACTTACTAGGAAACTCAGTGGAATTTACACTTGGATTCCGCTGAGGAAACTTGAGTGCACAACACAATTTCATCAACGCATATAATCCACATTTCCATTTCAATAAAAATAAGCATCAAGTTTTTGACGCCATTGCCGAGGACTTCGGCAAAATAGAGTGCTAACGGTAATTTTTCTGATTTCTTTGCAGACTCTCAATCTCTGGCGAATTATGACCCGAAGATTGAGAGGAAATTTAGAAGGAGACTGAGAGACCACCAATAGCAGCCACAATCAGTTAAGAAGAGATGGCGGAGCAGCCTGGAAACAGAGTACCAAATGATAACAATGTCATGGCGAATCCAATCCTGTTGGCAAACGATCGCAATAGACCTATCAGGGACTATGCATTGCCAAACCTCTACGATTTCTCTTTGGGAATCATGAGGCTTGCCATCGATGGAAGCAGATTCGAAATGAAGCCGATGATGCTGTAGATGATCTAGACTGTAGGATAGTTCGGAGGAAGGCGTGGCGAAGACCCGCACGCCCACCTCCGAAGTTTTATTGAAATCTGCAATACTTTTGTGTTCCTGAACTTCTCTACCGAAGATGTTCGACTAACTTTGTTCCCATTTTCTCTCTGTGATTAGGCTAGAAAATGGGCATATTCTCTCGAGCCAGAAGAGATCATTTCTTGAGAACAGGTCGAAATACTTTCCACCTACTGAGAACGCTAGACGATAAAAACTGATTACAAATTTTGAACAAGACATGGACGAATGGCTCAGCGATGCCTAGGCGAGGTTTAAGAGATTGGTCAGGGATTGTCCACACAATGGGTTGCTAGACTGCCTCCAGATGGAAATTTTTTTATCATGGTTTGAATCCCGCTTCGCAGACCGCTGCCAATGCGGCAGACGTTGGTGGTCTGCTTGATAAAATGTATGACGAGGTGAAGAATATCTTGGATCGCATCTCTAAGAACCATGAAGATTGAAGAGAGAGTGACCAGAGATTGAGACTCAAAGATAATGACGCAAGTAATGGTGTTATTGCTTCACTACAAAACCAGATGACCACAATGATGAACTTAATATAAGGAATTGCGATCAGCAGCCCAAACCGCAAATAGTCAAATCACTGCAAGGTGTGCGACTTGCGGTGATGAGCATACGATGGAAGATTACCCGTAAAATCCACAATCTGTTTACTTTGTAAAGAATAACCCCTTTTCGAACACCTACAACCCCGGGTGGAGAAACCACCCCAATTTTACTTAGAAGAATCAACAGTAGAATTTCCAACCCATGGCACAAAAAGAAGGGCCACCAAGATTTTTCCTATGCAACAATGGTCAAACGAGAAATCAAGCAAGTAGCTCACAACTACCGCAACCATCTTCCTTGGAAAGCCTATCGAAGCAATACATAGAGAAAAACGAAACGGTGCTTCAGAGTTAGGCTACGTTCATCTGCAATTTAGAATTACAGATGGGCCAGATTGCGAGTGAGCTGAAGAGTAGACTGCAAGGGGCTCTGCATCAATTGAACTTCCACACAACTTGGGGGGATCAGGTAAAGAGCAATGTCAGGTTGTGACATTGCGAAGTGGGAAGATTGTGGAGGGAGAACAAAAGGAGCTTAGTCGAACAACTTCCATTACGGCTGAACCTGAGATTACGGTGATGCAAGAAGAAGAGAAAGAAGAAGAAACAGTAGAACCGGAGGTTGTGTCGACCTCAAAGCTCACTGAAACGGGAACCGTGAAGGTTCAGTTACCCCCTTTCCTGTAGAGACTAAGGAAGTAAAAGAACGAAGAGGTATAGTACCAACGCTTCTTATCTATGTTAAAGCAATTACATGTTAATATTCTTTTCAGTGAAGCGATTGAGGAAATGCCTGTCTACGAGTTTCTGAAGTATATAGTAACTAAGAAGAGGGGAGCTGGAAAATTTGCCACGGTGGCGTTAACACAAAGTTCCAAATCAATAATTCCACCAAAGATGAGCGATCTTGGGAGCTTTATCATTCCTTGCTCCATAGAAGGACTGTACATCGGGCAAGCCCTGTGTGAACTGGGAGCTAGCATAAATTTGATGCCTTGTCAATCTTTAGACAATTGAATGTGGGGCAATTTATGCCCACAATAGTGACTCTCCAATTGGCCGATAGATCTCTGGTGCATCCAGAGGTAAAGGTGAAGTATGTTCTAATAACTATTGATAAGTTTATCCTACCAGGTGACTTCATCATATTGGACTATGAGGTCGATAAAGATGTGACCATCATTCTAGGGCGACCTTTTCTATCAACAAGTCGTGCTCAAATTGATGTGCATAAAGGGGAAATCACTTTGAGCATCAATGGACAGAAACTCAAGTTTAACATAATTCGTGCCCTGAAGTTTTCGGATGAAGAAGACCTGCATGACTCAGATGATGGCCAAAATGTGATTGAAGAAGAAAAGTTTGATGAAGAAAATGAAGAAGAGGATGCCAGCGCATCCGTTGCTGCCTGTAATGCGATCACAATAAAAATAAGCAAGGAAGAAGAAATGATCGCAAAGCAAGAAGAATAGCTAATGGAAAAAGAAGAAAGAAAAACAACGCAACCTTCCCTAGTGGACCACTAACACTTGTATTAAAGACCCTACCAACCCATTTGAAGTACGCATTTTTGGGGCAGAATGAGAAGCTGCCAGTTATCATTTCCTCTGTGCTCAATGAAGAACAAGAGAATGCATTGATTAGCATTCTCAGAAAACATGTGCGAGCAATTGGCTGGACACTCATCGACATTATAGGAATTAGCTCTACGTACATGTTAAGATTAATTTAGGGACGCATTTTGTTTTGCTTTATTTTTATCATTTAAGGATGGATGGGTTTGAACATAAAATCATGCGTTAGACATAACTGATGCGTTTGCTCCCATACGTCTGAGGTCATGCGTCGGAATGATGATGTGTTAATCTTAGCATGCAATAATCGCGCGTTCCTATCATAAGTTTTCTTACGCTTGCGCCAAGTATAACACAAACGCAAGTTTCTTGGGTAATCCAAGGTTGAACACGGGGACTTGTCACTCAATAATATTTGTGAGGTGATGCATTTGAGGCAATAAATAAGAATAACAATAAAGCGAAGGAGGTTTAAAATGATTTACACACTACTCTACTCCTAACTAAATAGATTGAGCAATAGAAGACTTACAATGAGAATAGGTAGAGACACAACAACCATTAACGCATAGTAATGTTTATTATCTTAAATCACCTGAGTAATCCCAGCTCGTTGCACTAACGCATCACACCTCTAGGTGGTCAGCCGCATGACTATATCTCTATAGTGCATGGTTGCGTTGAGCATAAGATTGTGCCTATCTCTAGGAATAATACGAATCTTGCTTAGTGCGTTCCATCCCTTACCTTCTCATGCAGTTAGACGCGGCTATTTAACTTATAGATAAGCAATGCAGCATCCCATAGACAGGCGCTGCCACAACCTTTCACCAGGCAAAGAGGATTAACTCACTATACTTACACAATGCACACCTCTTGGTGGGTTGCTACATGCGTCCTATATCTAGGCTATACGATTAAGCTTTCGATTAACTTTGATAAATAAATGCTGAAGATAAACTATGATAGAGATGAAGATGATGAAGAAGACGGTAATGAAGGAGTTAATATTTGCATTGATCACAAAATATCTTAATATCTCAAGCTAAAATGTAATACAATACAGAGATTAGAAAGGAGATGAAGGACTCTACGTCAAGGCTGTCGGTGGTGCCATGGTTGAATGATGGAGATGTCTCTCTCGAGCTCTATCTCCGACGAATGCTCCGATCGTCACTCGGTTTGGATTGTGGAGATGAAGAATTCTCACTGGAAATCTCTTTCAAGCTCTCATCTGTGATCACAAACATCTGCCTTGAGGCAGAAGCTCGGATGTCTCAAAATGAAGGTCTCAAGGGCTATTTATAGAATTTGGATGCCGACAGCTATAATGATGAAGGTATGGCTCACTGCTGCTTTTGTCACGGTATGGGCATTGTCACATCGACTTATCTTGTTGATACTCCCAAGATATGCGTCCGAGCTGAATTTAGCTGAAGTTATCAACACGTTCTACCCATCTTGTGATCTTCTATTATGGTTGTCAATCCGTGGCCGCAATCTCTATTTGTTCACTGCATTCTCCATGCATTGGACTTGCAACTTTTATATGTTGGACGCATGGGGTTGTCGTCTGGGTTCGTCTTTTGCAGTCGCCTGGCTTCAGCACATGCGTTTGTCTGTGATTGCTTATTACAAATACATGCGTTTGATTCTTGCGATAGCTATAAAAATAGACACTTTGGCACGAAATAACGCATAATATTGGGTTAGTGAGATTTTAGGTGCTTATCGATGCAAAACTCAATTTCTCACAAATTCTAAGCATTATCATTGTGTTTTCTACCAGTTAGCCCTCATAATTCTAAATAAAAGGCTTATAATAACTGGCATTTCTGCCAGTTATAAGTACTGCATGCACTGCATTAGTCTTGAAGATGACCACAAAGCAACAATTGAACATCAACGCAGACTCAACCCTGTGATGAAAGAGGTCGTCAAGAAGGAGATCATTAAATGGTTAGATGCGGGCGTTATCTATCCTATAACAGATAGCACGTGGGTCAGCCCTGTGCAGTGTGTGTGCCGAAGAAGGGCGGCATGACGGTAATCCAGAATGAAAACAACGAATTAATACCGCAAAGGACCATCACTAGATGGCGCATTTGCATGGACTACCGCAAGCTGAATGTGGCCACAAAGAAAGATCATTTTCCTCTATCATTCATCGATCAAATTCTAGACTGTCTAGCTGGAAATCATGTGCCTACGTGGGAATCAAACATAGTATATGCGAAGAGTCCAATGCAGAACATGGTACAACCAAATTATGATAGCTCTAGAAGATCAAGACAAGACCACATTCACCTGCCTATGTGGGACCTTCACTTTTCGCCGCATGTCGTTTGGCCTTTGCAATGCACCAAACACGTTCCAAAGGTGCATGATGGCCATCTTTTTAGATTATCTTATGGACTCTGTTGAAATCTTTATGGACGACTTCTCTGTTTATGGGAACACTTATAAAGTCTGTCTAGCCAACTTGGAGAAGATACTAAAGAGATGCGAAGAGACGAGTCTGGTGCTTAACTGGGAAAAATGTCATTTCATGGTGAAGGAGGGTATAGTGTTGGGACACAAGATTTTCTGGGATGGTTGGAGGTGGACAAAGCAAAAATCGAAGCAATTGAAAAGCTTCCACCTCCAACAAGCGTGAAGGCTGTACGAAGATTCTTGAGGCACGCTGGATTCTACAGACGATTTGTCAAAGACTTTTCTAAAACAACACGACCACTGAGTGCGTTATTAGCGGTTGATAGAAAATTTGAGTTTTACAACAACTGCCTCAACGCATTCAAAGTTTTGAAAGATGCGCTGATTACCGCACCCTTGCGCTGGATTGGACACTTCCTGTTGAAATCATGTACGACGAAACGGGTATGTGATGGGAGCAGCTTTAGCGCAAAAGAGAAAAAAAATCTTGCGTACCATCGGATATGCGAGTAAAACACTAAACCCTGCTCAGACAAATTATACCACCACAGAGAAAGAGCTCATGGCGGTAATTTTTGCGTTGGAGAAATTTCGGGCATATCTGTTGGGAACAAAGGTACTCATCCATACTGATCATTCAGTAATAAAGTACTTAATTACTTTGAAGGAAGCAAAACCGAGGCTGATCAGGTGGGTTCTCCTCCAAGAATTTGATATAGAAATAATTGATCGGAAGGGGACAGAGAACCAAGTTGTGGATCACTTGTCTGGACTAGAAAATCCTAAGGTTGACCATAACGAGTCTGAGGTGAGTGCCGTATTCCTGGATGAGCAGCTGTTCCATATAGAAGAATTGCCCTGGTATGCAGACATAGTCAATTATTTGGTCTGCGAGCAATTTCCTGAAGATTACACCTACCACCAACAGAAAAAGCTCAAACATGAATGTAGACATTATTATTGGGATGATTAGAATTTGTATAAAAGAAGTGCAGACCAGATTTTTCGATTATGCATACCAAATGATGCTTAACAACTCATATTATCGCAATGTCATGACTCACCATATGGTGGGCACTTTTGAGAGCAGGCACCGCAGCCAAAGTCTTACAGAGTGGATTCTTTTGGCCTACATTGTTCAAGGATGCGGCTGACTATGCAATGAAATGTGATCGGTGCCAACGCACAAGTGACATTTCGTGGGAAAATGCAATGCTAATGAACACCATCTTGGAGCTTGAATTGTTTGACGTATGGGAGATTGATTTCATGGGACCATTTCCTCCTTCAAATGGTAAACATTACATTTTATTAGTCGTCGATTATGTCTCCAAGTGGGTAGAGGCAATAGCATGCGCTGCAAGTGATGCGGTGGTAGTTTCCCAGTTCTTGAAGAAACAGAATTTCACTCGTTTCAGCACTCCCCGTGCCATCATAAGTGATGAAGGATCCCACTTTGTCAACCATACTATCAAGGAGCTGCTGCGCAAATACAACATTCTCCACAAAGTGGCCATCGCATACCATCCGCAGACGAATGGTTAGGCCGAGGGGTCCAATCGAGAAATGAAGCTGATACTTGAAAAGGTAGTAAGACCTTAACGAACAGATTGGGCAACAAAGCTTGATGATGCGTTATGAGCATACCGGACTGCATTTAAAACACCAATAAGTATGTCCCCATATGTGTTGGTATTTGGTAAGGCATGTCATTTACCTTTGGAGTTGGAACATAAGGCACTATAGGCGGTAAAGAAGTTGAACTTTGATTTGAAGAAGGCAGGAGAAGCGCGAAAAACGCAATTGGTCGAGCTAGAAGAATGGAGGATCAACGCATATGAAAATGCGAAGATTTATAAAGAGCGCACCAAGCGCTGGCATGACAAATGCATATGTGGTAAGAACCTCCAAGTCCGCTGGTCCAGACCCTTCATTATTAAAGAAATATTCCCACATGGTGCAGTGGAGCTGATCATTGAGGATGGAAGCCGCACATTTAAGGTTAATAGATAGCGAGTTAAGGCATATTGCGGAGGTGACTTCCAGCCAGAAAAAGCCTCCGTGAAGCTAAAAAACCCGGAATACCCCTTGTTTGATTCTTGAACTCTTATTCCTTCGTCACTTTTGTTATCATTTAGCTATCTGCATCTTACTCATCTTTCTTTCTATATATCTAAAAAAAAAAAAAAACTTGTTTTGTTTTAAATCAGTTGACCCTCTCTTTGTTTGTTTACAACGATTAAGGCACAGGATTGTAGAGGTGTTACATGAAGCAACAAATTATCTCACTTTATCACCGCAATCCAAAGAAGAGAGATCGCCGCAAAGATGGATGCGTCAATACACAATACGGGCGAGAATGCAAATTTGGGGGTGTACTCTTCCTTATCTTTATTTCAAATTTTGCGCTATCACATTGCATGTTAGTTTTAAAAGCATTATCACCGCATCCTCTTTGATTACTGCAATCATTTGACATAGATAATTTTAGTAGGTTACCACATGCTGTTTCATTGCCAAGTATGATTTCAATGATGAAAAATATGCTTCTATTTCTTTCGTATATACTAGAGTCAACTTAGTCTTAAGAGTCATCTTATGAAATATTTCTAGAAGTTAGGGGTTTGCTAGCTTTCTTTCAAACTCTCTTTACAACGCATTCTAAGAACATTGCATGATTCATTTCAATCTTTTGGCAATGAGGACATTGCCGCATTTTAAATTTTGGGGTGAGATATTTATTTTTGACCTTGCTATTTTCTTAAAAAAAATTTTTTTTTTTTGAGAATAACAACTCCATTGTCAATGTAATGGAAAACCCATGTTGATAAGAGTTAAGTTGTGAAAGACACTTACCCGTAGTTGGATGTCCACATGACACACATGGGGGCAACCAAAAACGAAAGTAAGTCACCAGGATCAACGCATAAATAAATGACCGCTCCGCTGCCAAGTAGGTATGAGTTTAGTCTGAAAAAGAGTGCATTGCTCGTAGTTGGATGTCCGCATGACACCCGTGGGAGCAAGCCAAAACGAAGGCAAAGCACCTCGATCAGTATAAGGTCAGAAAAAAATATAACAACGACAAGAAATATGCAAGGATAAAATCATTTGATACCCTGGTGAAAAATTTTCTTTTTGATATAAATTATGCAATGTTCTGGAAATTAGTAAAGTCCTTTTAAAGGTTAAACTTGCAGTCCCTAGGTCTTAGAAATATTTTAAGAAGAGACTTGAATAAGACTTAAGGAAATTTTGGCATATAGGATTTGAACAAAGTATCCTTGAGAAATTTTAAAGAACTTTGCGGTTAACTTGCTAAAGGAATCTTTAGCTTATGCTTGAGGACAAGCATTGTTTAAATTTGGGGGTGTGATAACGGGCAGAAATGCACGTTATCATAGTGCTAAGTTCTTAAACAATGTTGGATTGCATTGATGAAATATGTTAATTTGCGTTCATTAGGCATCAATTTCATAATATTGTGGTCGCATGCGTTCATCGCATTAGAATAGTTAATTTTTGTATTTTTGTGCAGAATATGCGTTGACGCAATGCAAGAATTGCGATCATAGGAAATCATCGGTCGAGCGCAACTTCACCGCAAGGCTTTGCGATGATTGTGCTCACAAACATTCGCCCGAGAAGGATCGCCGCAACCTAGTCAGTGCAACTTGCTGAGCGCATCTGGGTGAAAGGCTAATTAATCGCGATGGGATAGAAAGCTGTGTCGAATCTGAATTAAGTTGACAGCCGATAACGATCACAAGTACATTCAGCTTTTCGATGACAAATATTCGGCGCATTAGTTAAGAATTAAAGCCGTCCCATTTGTACAATCATGAGAGAGAAGCCGCCGTTCACTTTAGATGTTCTATAAATACCAGAGGCATCATTCAGAGTTTTAAGGCGGAGTAAGAGAAGAGGGGTGACGCCGGAGATCACTCAGGGCAACTCGAGAGAGAACCTTGACGTGAAGAAGCAGAGAGTGGGCCGACTCTCGCGAGAGCGAGATTATCTTTTGAGCATGAGTAGAAATCAGTGTAAAAGCCTGGGCAGCAAGAGATTGCTTCCAGGCCCTTTATTCTATACTTGCATTGTTATTTTGTACTTCATCTTCATATTTATACAATGAAAGTTCTATTTCTACACCTGTTCACTCTCTTAGAATGCATGAGTAGCTAAACTAGTCGAATGGGTTGAGGAAAACTAAGCTAACATGACCTAGGAAATTCATTGCTTGCGATTGTCTTATTTTATGTTGTGCCAAATACCCTTTACAGCTACTCGAGAGAGAGTCTAAAGAAAGAACCTAATGACTCGAGAGAGCTAAGTTAGAATCTGGACTCGAGAGAGCAAGATTAGAACTGCATAAACAAGAGATAGGGACTTAAAGATAAGCTCTTTTTGTCAACCTGCATCGCATGCATCCTAGAGATGAGAATCATATTATGTGGTTGCTTTATTTGTGTGTGTGTCATTTCGTCATCGCATAAATAAGAATAGAGGCTTATGTGTAGGTCCAATAGACTTAGAGCATATATCGCATGCGTTCTAGCCTTAGAAGCCATGGCATTTGCACCGAGTGGTGGTTTACTGTAGTATGCATGTTGCATGATCGCAAAGCATGAACACATCCTAGGATGTGTTAGCCGAAACTTTTCTCAACCCCTTCACCGCATACTCATCGCATTTCCTGTTTATCAACTCTTTTCGAACTCCGTTGCATTTGTTTATTTTTCATCAACGCAAACAACAATCCCAACACTTTATTTATTTATCCGGTTACCGCAAAGTCTTCATAAAAATTACCAATGCAATTTGTTTTCACAATTCCCTTTGTTCAATCCTGGACTTATCAGGAAACTCAGTGGAATTTACACTTGGATTCCGTTGAGGAAACTTGAGTGCACAATGTAATTTCATCAACACATATCATCCACATTTCCACTTCAATAAAAAGAAGCATCACGGTTCAAGATGCTTGGGTTCGGTTTGGAGTGGTTTGAGCGGTTCAAAGAAGATTTTTGAAGCTGTTTGTAATAGTTAGGCATCTGTTTGCTTGTTTATGCCAAAACTAAAATCATATAAGTTAGTATTTAATTGTTTATGCATGTGATGTATATAATAATTAAATAATTCATGTATATGCATACAGTGTGCCATGTAGATTTAAAACCCCACCGTCGGAAGCATGTTACATGCATTGAAAGTATGTTATAAATGTTATAATATATAGTATGCATGTTAGGGTTATATTTAATATAATGGTTATATTAAATATTGAATGCCTTTGTTGAATGTTTTGGATATTTAGCATGTCTAAAATTTTGTAAGCTATTAGAAAATTGGGTTAGACGTTTAAAATCTATAACAAAGAACAGTTGCATGCCCACTTAAGTTAACAACTAGTTTTAATAGTTACAATAGATTGTTACCTTATAAAATATGGTTACAAACTCATATCGGTTCATAAACCTGTCTAAGGCTGGGGGTACTTAAGTTGACGGTTTACAGAACACCTCCTACCTGGGGATTATGACCGAAAGATTGAGCATTGTTAACTGATTTTATGAGCTTGCGTGAGCGATGTGAGGTAATAAAATGGTTTATCACCTAGACATTGTAGGTTAAGTCTAATTATAAGCGTTATACTTGGATAAACCACTTAGACTTAGGTTGTATAAATTTAGCCATTATACCTAAGTAAAATACCCAAACATTTAGAACACTTCAGTGGGAGATTAACAATATATTTGATATATAGTTATTATCTCGCGTCCTCAATAGTTCACACCGTGAGATCAATGCTCAGCTTCGTGTCGCTTTTATCGCGACTGCTCTATTCGAAAAGTGTTTGCATGGGTCAATAACAAGGTGAATGGGAGAGGTAGTTCATAGTAAGTGAATGAAGGAAATGTGTCAACATTGTCCTACGGTCTCCTCCATTAGTTTGAACCGTGAGATTCTTATGTTGCACCTACTGTCATTTTTAGGTGACACTAGCTAGTCGTTAACCACGGTGATCCCCTCGGAGGGTTGTAACATAGGATTCGGAACAACCTAGGCTTCAGTAAAATGAATAGGGTCTTATAGTTCCGTCTTGGGTATTGTCTTCTATTTCGGAGGCATATTCATACCGTTCTATAAGATCTGAAAATGGCAGGTCACACTTACAAGAATTACTAATTGTTAGTAAAGATCTTGACTGAAAACGATAACCAAAAGAACTATAGGAATATGAGTTATTCTGGAGATAGTATTTGGTTAAGAACTGTCTTGCTTCTGTGAAGGAATTCTTGATTGTCCCTCGGTAGCAATTGTTCTAAATCACTAAAGTATCATCACAAATAAATAAAGATTTATTGGTCACTTTATTATTTTTTTGCTAAAGCATATTCAATAGAGTTTGTTTAAAATATTTCAACAATGTCAAACTCAATCATACAATTGCTTGCTTCTCATAAATTTAATGGAGAGGGTTATTCGAACTGGAAATCAAACATCAATATGATATTAGTTGTAGACGATCTAAGGTTTGTGTTGATAGAGGAATGCCCTCCAGTTCTCAGTTCAACACCCGCCTGAAATGTTCGAGACGTCTATGATAGGTGAGTGAGGGTGAACGAGAAAGCTCGGGCCTATATCTTAGCGTGTATACCTGATGTACTCAGCAAGAAGCATGAGGTCATGCCCACCACCCATGCGATAATGGCATCATTACAGGAGATGTTCGGGTAACCGTCATCTTCTGTTAGACATGAAGCCATTAAGTATGTCTATGTTATGATGGAACACGAGACATACACAGTGGAATTAGGATCTAATTACATTCTAATTGCTCTTAAATTAAAGAAATAAGCATGCGTCATGAAGGGAAAAACAGTGAATTAAAAGTGTAGAATACTACCTTTGAAGCTCCCGAAAACCGCTTTTCCTCATTGAATCTCGACCCGAAATCTTTTGAACCACCACTAGAGTTGACCTACTATCCTCTGGACTCAGAACCGAGTTGTGGGACCCGGTGGATGAAGAGAACCGAGAGAGAGAAAAGAGATGAAAATAAGGAATGGAATTTTGAGTAGGTTTGGGTGTTTCCTTCTTTTTTTCACAAAGTTGTAATTTTCCAGCCCAAGTATCAAAAAACTAATTTTCAAAATGAAAAAAGTCTTTTCACTAAATTGAAAAGCCCAATTTATAGAAAAAAAGGCCTGCAACAATTGCATGAAAAAACTTCAAAACAACATCTAGAATCCACTCACTTAGTGGGTTTAATGTCTCCACTATAAGCCAACTCCTAGCTCACTATTTTGTTAGTGGAATTATCTAACAAAAGTTTGGATTTTCCCACTAACTATAGTCAAAGGGCAAAATAGTCATTTCGTCAAAGTCAAACTTTGACCGAAAAGTCAACATTTTGACTTTTTATGATTTTATCTGTGTTGACTAATTTTGACCTCCCGAGCATGAGTCCGCATTCATTTTTTTGAAATTGAAATCACATTTGAATATAAGGTCGGTCAAAATTTGATTTTTCAAAGTCAAAAGTCAACTCTTTGACTTTTAAAACTTTGACCATTTCCATCATTTTCGAGCTTCCGAATATGAACATATTCATATTCTTGATATTTAAATCACATTTAAATATTAAAGTTGTATCTCTAAGCTAAAAAAAAACCTGACCACTATATCACATATACTTGTCGGTTTCTCTCTTTCTACCTAATTCGAACAATTCAAATCATTCTATCATACTGTTCTAAGTTTATTCCATATGAGCTAGTAGGGGAACCTAATGAACCTATAGATCATGGGCTTCAATGATCCAAGATTAGTTAGCTAAACTTTTTAGACGGAGCTAATCAACATTCATTAACTAACGGGTCATTCCACTAAAGTCCCGTAGTTGCACTCCCCTCACTATAGATATATTTGTGTCCATTTGATATAACCATGATGAGTAAGTTAATCCTTCACAGGTTGTTCGTAATCTCGGTTGGGTCATAAAAACCGTTTTACCCCCAAGACTACATCTTGTTCCTTAAGTTTCACTGATCCTTTAATGAACAATTGGTTTAAGGTCCAACCTACAAACCGAATCCCTCTCGGGCCAAGGAGAGGGTGAGGCCCCTTGTTCAAGACCTGGATTCAGTACTAAAGGGAACAACCTATCTACTATCCCTATAATGGGTAGGAGTGAATTCCTTCTTGTACCCTATGTTTCTAGCTATCCACCCGATCTAACCCCTGAAATGGGAGGCTTATTGGGCCAGCGATATTGAGCTGCCCTCACCTATGCAGATCCATGGATAATTCTGAGTGAACAGAAGTTCATAGTTAGCTTAGGACTAAGATTAAGTTACCTAGGTCGTCAATTAACGAAATAGTAAGTTTTATACATAAAACGGCATTTAGAACGTAAAAAGTGACTATTTCATGGTTCAGTCTTATGTAAACTCTTTACATAGGATGCCCCCACTCACATATCTCTATATGAACGATTCAGGATCACATCGTTTGTACTAACTACAAAGTGGGCCGCATCCATAGTGTCCCTAGAATAAGGCGCCCAACCTTATTCATATACTATAGACTATTTTGGCTATATATTTGAATTTGATCCATCTTTTATGTTACTACATAAAGTTCAAACTACATTCAATAGCCTTAGGACCATAGTTTATTGGATTGAAGATTACAATTTCAATAACAACTTTATCGAAAAGAAAAACAGAACATGTTTATTAATTTACAAACTACGAGTTTTAGGACATAAAATCCAACATGTTACGTGCATGAAAGATGGAACCAATGTAAGAGAACACGTTCTTGATATGATGGTTCATTTGAATGTTACGAAGGCTCACGGGGCAATGATAGATGAGACGAGTCAAGTGAGCATGATACTGAAATCTCTCCCAGAGAGTTATCTGCCGTTCAGAACAAGTGCTATTATGAACAAAATCACTTATAATTTGACGATGCAGTTGAATGAGTTACATACTTATCAATCAATGATGAAATTGAAGGGAAAAGAAATAAATGTTATTTTGAAACCAAAGAAGTTTTATAAAGGGTCTACGTCAAGAACAAAACCCACTGATGATAAGAAATATGGTCCTCTTCTTCTAAGGATAAAACCGTACAAATGAAGAAGAAAGGAAAAGGGAAAAAGAAAGGCACTGCAAAATAAAAAAAAAAAAAAAACAAAAACAAAAATCCCAAAAGAAAATGTTTCCATTGTAGAGAAGTTGGGCACTGGAAATGAAACTGCCCAAAGTATTTGGCTGAGAAGAAAGCATAAAAGGCAAAACAAGGTAATTCTAATTTACTATTTGTTGAAACATGTATAGTGGAAAATTCTCACGTTACCTAGATATTGGATTCAGGCGCCGCTAATCATGTTTGCACTTTTCTACAAGAAATTAGTTCTTGAAGAAGACTTTCTGAACTTGAAATGACTTTCAAGGTGGGAACGGGTGAAGCCATTTCAGCTGAAGTAATGGGAGATGTAAAGTTTTTTTGAGATTCTTTTATCTTACTTAAAAATATATTCTATGTACCTAAGATGAAAAGAAATTTGATCTCCATTTCTTATCTGCTAGAAAATATGTACAGTGTATCTTTCGAATGTAATGAAGTGTTTGTTTATTCAAAAGGTGTTCATATTTGTTGTACAAGACTTGAAAATAACTTATACATATTAAAACCAACCGAAGCAAGAGCTATTTTAAATATAGAGATGTTTAAAACGACTGAGGCTCATAATAAGAAGTGGAAAATTTCTCCTAACGCCTATCTTTAGCACCTCAGACTTGGTCACATTAATCTCAACAGGATTGAGAGATTGGTAAAAAATGGTAATCTAAATCAGTTAGAAGATGTTCTCTACCTCCACGTGAATCATGTCTTGAGGGAAAAATGACTAAAAGATCTTTTTCTGACAAAGGCCTTCGTGCCAAAGAGCCTCTTGAACTTATACATTCAGACCTATGTGGTCCGATGAATGTTAAAGCACGAGGAGGTTATCAGTACTTTGTCAGTTTTATTGATGATTACTTTAGATATGGCTATATTTACTTAATCAGTCATAAGTCAGAAACTCTTGAAAAGTTCAAAGAATTTAAGGTTGAGACTGAAAATCTATTAAGTAAAAGAATTAAAACACTTCGATCTCATTGAGGTGGCGAGTATATGGATCTACAAATCCAAAACTATCTAGTAGATCATGGAATTCAATCCCAACTCACAGCACTTGGAACACCACAACAAAACGGTATTGTAGAAAGAAGAAATCGAACCTTGTTGGACATGGTTGGTCTATGATGAGTTATGCTCAGTTACCTCAATCCTTTTGGGGGTATGTAGTATAGACTGCAGTATTTATCTTAAACGTTGTTCCATTAAAAAGTGTTTTAGAAACACCGTATGAATTATGTAAAGAATGCAAAACGAGTTGACGTCATTTCTGTATATGGGGTTGTCCAGCACGCATGTTGGTATAGAATCCTAAGAAATTGGAAATCTGTTTAAAATTATACCTATTTGTAGGATACCCTAAAGAAACAAAAGGAGGATTTTTTTTATGATCCCCAAGAAGATAAAATATTTGTATCAACAAATGCTACGTTCTTGGATGAGAATCATATTAAAAATCATCTACCTCATAGTAAACTAATATTGCAAGAACTGACTAAAGATACTACAGTAACATCAACAAGAGTTGTTGATCAAGCTGGTCCATTGATGACATGCAGAAATGCATGTCATCTTAGGCCTTTTACTTAGAATTGTGAAGGTTGTTAAACAGAATATGCAAAAATTATGATAGGAATTCATGAGAAAATGAGCTTGCGTCGTTCAATATGATGAATCTCGGCTAACCCCTTATTATGCGTTATTATGCGTTATTATGCATTCAATGTTCTATTTTTGTAGCTAATGCAGGAAGTGGATGCAAAGCGGAAACCGGACTACCACATAGATGAATGCATGCAGAGAAACTCTCCATCGTAAAGGCGAATGCGTTCGATCAACACATGGATGTTGCAGTAATCAGCCGCATGCGTCCATCACATGGGAGTTACGCTCTTCAAGTGATTTTGATCATCGTGTAGAGTTGCGGTATTTAGTGAATGCGGTCACTGAATGACAGCGGCTGTGCGATAACGTATGATAAAGGGATCAACACAAGGTTAGTGGAATGAACGCATCAACGCATCTACCTTGGGAAAATCAAAAGATGATGTTGACATTTCACCTACCATGTCGTTAGCTGCAGAGGTTCAGAAAAGGACTAACGCACCGAATGTCAGAATCAGAGCAGTCCATTAATTCTGTCAACGATCCAAGCTCTATAAATAGAAGCCGATGAGCAGAAATACAAGTCATCCAAGGTTTTCGCCTGAGGTTCACCTAGGGTGGATCCTTGAGATCCAGACAAACGTGTGAGAAGACGCTTGAGAGTTCTTCACCTCCTTCATCCATTCCGAGTGACGGCCGGAGCCTTTGAGTGGAGCTAGATCTCGAGAGAGTCAGCTCCACTGCCCATCCATGGCACCACTGGCAGCCTTGACGCATATCTACTAGAAGCAAGTCTTTGCTTCCAGTTGGTCATTTCATTTTCCTTTCTTTTCTTATATTGTATTGTATGAAATTTTGTGATTATGGAATTAATACAATTTGTTTTCAATGCATTTCTATATTTTCTCCGATTCCATCCCCATCTTTTTTACTTAGCATCTTTAATTTCCATTACATCACTTGGTGAGACTGCTTGAGTATCGCATACTTAGTCATGTTGATTAGGGATATGAAGCATGTAACAAACCACCGAGAGGTGTGCGTTGTGCGAGTATGTGAGAAAACCTTATTTACTTAGTGTGAAGCTGTGGCAATGCCTGTCTATAGGCTAACGCATTACTTTTCTATGAGTAAAGTCAACAACAACCAACTGCCCGGGAGGGTAAATGGTTGGTCGCATTAAGTAATGTATGCATTGTTCACTAGAGATAGGAAAAATCTTAGGTCAACAGAGTTCATGCGATTACCTTGTCCTATGAGTACTTCATTCATCATTTAGGAATACTTAGGAGAGTAGTCTAAAACCCAAATCTAAGACTCGAGAGAGCGGATTGGAACACATAGGTAAGAATGGGGAACTTAGGGATAAGCTCTGTTGCTATCACACAGTGTATGCACCTACAGATAGGATATTACATGCCTCTAGGAAGTAGGATAAGGTGGTATGTGGCTAGCACGCTCATGCGACGAGAGCTAGTGAGCGAGTTATGGAGGTCTAGGCAGGCATAGGCTTCTTGGCAATATCGCAGATACATCGTATACGTCCTAGAGTTAGTCTCAAGAGTGTGTAGCATGATTGCATGACTTGCGTTGACTAAGGTTGCCCTTGAGGTCACTCTTAAGTGTTTCAATGAAATCATCTCCACATTTTATCTGTTTTCCCATTCATTTATTTCATGTCAAGAGTTGTCATGTCTCTACCTCCCATGCATATTCTCATTGCGTTGTCTATTACTTAGGAGTAGGAGTAGGGTTAACTTAGCAACCTCCCTTCCATTCTTTTATTCAAACTGCCGCATACACATTACCGCATTCATTTTGCTACAAGTCCCTGAGTTCAACCTCGGATCACCCGAGAAACTTGCGTTCACGTTATACTTAGCGTGAGCGCAAGAAAACTTGTGACATGATGCATGGTCATCGCATACATTTATTAACGCATATTCATTCCAATGCATGACCATCGACGCATGACTATCAACGCATACACTTAGAACATGCATCGCATATTGTGTCCAAGGGATTTTAGTTGTTGAGTAATTTGACATCTAATTTCCCGTCATCATCCATCAACAACAGTTGTTGTCCCGTCATGTCTATCCCAAGAGTTGAGGATGCCTCAATGTAGTGGGAGGGTTATTCAACAACCTGAATGCTACATGGGTTTAATAGAAACTTAAAACATCATATATAGGATGATGGTTTAGAGGATCCATTAACCTTTAAAAAGGAAATGAAAGATGTTCACAAGGAATAGTGGATAAAAGCCATGGACGATGAAATAGAGTTTATGTATTTCAACTCTATCTAGGAACTTGTAGATCAACCATATGGGGTTACACCTATCGGTTGCAAATGGATCTACAAGAGGCAACAAGACCAAACATGTAAGATACAAACCTATAAAGCCAGACTCATGGAAAAAGGTTTTATCTAAAGAGAAGGAGTTGATTATGAAGAAACTTTTTCTCTTGTCGTCACGATAAAGTCAATAAGAATACTTCTTTCCATTGCCACATATTATGACTATGAGATATGACAAATGGATGTCAAGACAACTTTTTTGAATGGCTATCTTGATGAAAGTATTTTTATGTGTCAACGAGAAGGGTTCATCGAAAAAGGATAGGAACATAAAGTTTATAAGCTTAATCGATCCATTTATGGATTGAAACAAGCATCTAGATCCTAGAATATAAGGTTTGACACTACGATCAAATCGTATGGCTTAGAACAGAATGTTGACGAACCTTCTGTGTATAAGAAGATAGTCAATAAGATTGTAGCATTCTTAGTTCTTTATGTTAATGTTGTCTTGCTCATTGGGAATGAGACAAGTTTTCTTGCTGACGTAAAGAAATGGTTAGCAACACAGTTCCAAATGAAATATTTGGGTGATGCTTAGTATCTTCTAGGAATAAAGATCTTTCGGAACCGAAAGAGTAGAACATTGGCACTATCTCAGGCATCTCATATTGACAAGATGTTTTCAAGATATAATATGCAAAATTCCAAGAAAGGTATGTTACCTTTTAGACATGGAATTCATTTGTCAAAGGAACAGTGTCCTAAGACACCTCAAGATGTTGAGAAGATGAATCGAATTCCATATGCATCTGCAGTTGGGAGTTTGATGTATGCCATGTTGTGTACACGCCTTGATATATGCTTTGCAGTTGGAATCGTCAGCAGGTTCCAACCCAATCCAGGACACAGTTGTTGGACTGCTGTAAAAAATATCCTCAAGTATCTAAGGAGAACGAGGGACTATATGCTTGTGTATGGACCTAAGGATCTGATCCTTATAGGATATATTGATTATAATTTTCAGACTGACGAAGATTCCAGGAAATTTACTTTAGGATCAGTTTTCACTCTTAATAGAGGAGCTATAGTTTGGAGAAGCATTAAGCAAAGTTGTATCGCTGACTCCACAATGGAAGTGGAATACGTGGCTGCATGTGAAGCTGCTAAAGAAGCATTATGGCTACGCAAATTCTTGGCTGATTTGGAAGTAGTTTCAGATATGCACCTGCCTATTACATTGTATTGTGACAATAGTGGTACTGTTGCTAACTCAAAAGAACCCAGGAGTCACAAATGAGGAAAACACATTGAAAGATAGTACCATCTCATTCAAAAGATAGTGCACAGAGGAGATGTGATCGTCACAAAGATTGCCTCTGAAGACAACCTTACTGATCCATTCACAAATGCCCTCTCGGCTAAAGTGTTCGAGGGCCACCTAGTTGGACTAGGACTCCGAGTAGTGTAATCTAAGGCAAGTGGGAGAATATCTATGGTATTCGAGATGCCCTAGTTTATTGTACTTTTCCTTTATGTTTCTCAACATTATATTGTATATATTTGTTCTCATTAGAGTTTTAGTCCAAGTGGGAGATTATTGAGAATGTCCTAGAACTAGCAGTTCGTGTTAAACATTCTATTTATCAATAATAATAAATTGTTGATTTTGCATTTTATTATGAAAATCCAATAAACATATCCATGGCTATAGTCTGAATACTGTAACTTTATGTAGTGACATAAACAGGATCAAGTTAACAGTGTATAGTCTAAATGGTCTAATAAGTATATGGATGAAATTGAGTACCTCATCCTGGTAACACTATTGGATGCGGCCCACTCTATAGTTGTTACAAAGAGTTGTAAAGTGCTACAAACGATGTGAATCACAGATCATTCATGTTGAGACATGTGAGTGGGGGCATCCTATCCAATGAGTTTGCATATAGACTGGACCACGAAAATAGTCACTTTTCTTTATAACGATTGTTTACTATTAAAACTGACTATTTCATTTATTACATAACCTAGGTTAACTCGATCTTAATCCTGAGCTAGTTATGAACTCCTATTTATTCGTGATTATCCTTTGATCTGCAAATGGTGAGAGTAGTCCAACAGCACTGCTCAATAAGCCTCCCATTTTGGGGATAAGACTGGATGAATAGCTGGGGACATAGCCCTGCAAGATGAAATTCACTCTTACCTGATTTAGGGTTCGCAGATAGGTTGTTCTCTTAAGTACTGATTCCAGGTCTTGAACAATCAGCGCCCTGCCTTCTCATGATAGAGAAAGGACTTGATTCATAGGTGTTATGAATCAAAATTGTTCATTAGAGGGTCGGTGGGAACTTAAGGAACAAGATGTATTCACAGGGGTAAAATGATTATCTTGACCCAGCTGTGATTATGAACAACATGTGAAGGATCGACTTACTGATTATAGTTATATAAAATGGATATAATATATCTACAGTGAGGGGAGTTCAACTATGGGTGACCCATTAGTTAACAAATGAGGGATAGATCAGTGTAATGAGTTTAGCCAATTAATCTCGGATCGTTGGAGCTCATGATCTGTAGGTCCGCGAGGTCCACCTACTAGCTCTAAATGGATAAGCTTTAGAGTAGCTTGAGAAGTTAATTTGACATGTTCAAATTAAAATTAAACGGAATAGAAGAATTTATATTTAAATATGATTTAAATATATGAAGATGGATTTGTACAAAAATTAATTTAATATTTGATATTAAATTAACTAGAATTATTTAAATGATTATTTCAATAATTATTTATTAATTTTATTGGAAAATTAATAATGTTTTCAGTTTTAAAATTAAAAATTGAATTTTGAAATCCGTTTTGATATTGGAAAAATTGGAAAGTTGAAATTCATGCACAAAATGGAAAATTAAGTTTTTCCATTGCCCATCTTCTTCTTGCTCACACAAACCCCATTTCCTCATCTTCATTTACTCCAAGCATGAGATGCAAGTCATGCAACATTCTTCTTTACATGTTCACCTACAATAAATAAAGAAGACTAGAGTGAATTTGAGGCATGCATTCAACAGAAATTTTAGAGAAAATTTCAGGCTGAAGAAGATGTTCTTCAAGCGTGCTGGTGCAGTGAGCTTCCATCTGGTTTTCCATTACTTCAAGCTGTTCTTGAGTCCCACAACTTATTCTAAAGTTCCAAGAGGATAGTGGGAAAGATCTTGAGGTGGTTCACGGTGATCTTTCGAGGAGACAACTGTTGTTCATCAAGATCTTGAAGAGTTCTACAAAGGTATGACTACAAACCCTCTTATTTTAGATGAGCATGCTTTAGTTTCTGCTAAAATCAGTGAATTTGAATGCTTATTGATTCTAGTTACTTCTGCTGTATGTTATTACACTCTTACAAACTAGCTATATGGGTCTTTCTTTATTGGATTATTGAATGTTGAGTTTTCAAGTAATTGTTCAAGAACAATAATAGGATTAAACCTAGTAACAAGATTTCTCAAGAATCTTCTTCTATCAACTCTCTTTAAAAGAATAGTAAGTAGAGTAACAAATTGTTTTCATTCTCATTCTAGTTAGTTTCTTTACAACAACATCCCCTCCTCCTCTCCCCCTCCAAATTGCTATCTTTTTTAATTCAAAGGTTATTCTCGACCAATTAATAGAGGTTCCCTTGGGATTGACCTCATACTTTCACTATAACTACGTATTAGTTTTAGTAGTTGTTCGAGCATTATAAATTTCAGTTGCTTGGGTAAGATAGAATTAACAACATCTATTTTACAACGATCAAATTGGTACAGTTGCCAGGGAACCCTGCAATTGGGCTTTTAGAATCTGTGAATTTTTTTTTTTTTTTTTTTTTTAAGAAAAAGAAATAAAAACAAAATAGAATGACCCGCTCCTCTCAGAGTGTACGTTGTGATTTTGTTGTAGATATCAACTGTGAGGAGAGGAGACTACAAAAGGAAAGAATAACAAGGGAAGAAGGAGAATTTAAAGAATCGAGTCAAGAAGAGGAACCAATACAAACAAATACTATGGGTGAGGCAAGGGAGCAAACGTTAAGAGAGCTTGCAGAACTGGATTACACTCAACAACCATTATGTATTATTGGGTTTTATGTCCTAAAACTCGTGGTTTATAAACAATAAAACTTATTCTGAAAAATTCAATAAGTTTTTATTGAATATATGTATTGCTTATTTCGTTTTAGAAATCCAATAAACTAAAAGATCCATGACTATTACATGAGTACTTAAACTTTATATGAAGACATAAAAGTAGATCAGGTTCGAATAAATAGTCAAAATGATCTATAGTATATGAGTGAGGTTGGGTGCCTTATTCTAGTAACACTATTGAATGCGACCCGCTCTTTAGTTGTTACATGGAGTTGTAAAGTGCTACAGACGACGTGATCCTAATCATATATATTATGACATGAGGAGTGGGGGTGTCCTATGGGGTTTGTATAAGATTGGACCACGAAATCAACCACTCTTACTTTATAACACTGTTTACCATTTAAGACTGACTCTTTCAAAGCGATGCCCTAGGTAACTTACGAGCATCTGGGAAGGGTCATCGTACTGATGATTGGTTATATCCAATGGACATAGAAATATATCTATGGTAAGAAGATTTTAGTTGCCGGTCTTTAGTGGAATGTCTGATAGTTAACGGATGGTGGATATCGTGGCTAAAGAGTTTAGTCAGTTATTCACGTACTGTTGGGGCTTTGAGCCATAGGTCCATAAAGTCCCCTTGTTAGCTTGGATACAAGTTGAGAATAAGTTTTTGGGCCTGTTTGAAATGTTCAAATTGACAAGAGGGAGTTCGATTATATATGATATAATTGAACTAGTTAATTATATATGATATAATAGACTTTATGTATGAGATACATTAATTTGGAGGAAATTGAATATAAATATGATTTTATCTAGTGGAGGATAAATACTATGGTTAATATATGATATTAAACCATAAGTTATGAATAGAATGTGATTATATTTATTATCTATTAATTGGACAGTTATGGGATAATTGGCCGACATCTCTTCTTTTTTCATAATGGATAAGTATGATGAAGAATCGTTTTGAGACACTTAAATAGCTCATGATGTGTTAAGCAAAAAGACACAGTGCTAAATGATAGTGCTAAACGATCCCTTATCTTTTACTAAACGATCGTTTAGCTTTTCCTACACGATCGTCTAGACGATCGCTTACCTATTCCTACACGATCGTATATTTCACCTAAACGATCAAGCATTTTGTCTATATGATAGACGAGTCTTTCTCCCACTTGCTTGATCGTTGTATACGATCTCTTTACCTTCTTCCCTCTACCAAATCCGAACAAAGCCCACCATATGGATTCTCATTATGAGAATACTAAGGGCTCTGAGTGGTGGTGTCATCCCTGTTTCCTTCTGTTCATGTGGAGACTGTTTGTGGTAGACGATTGGGTGTTGTTGAACGATAGCTTGCCATTCCAGCGAAAGCGAGACTTGCTGTGAGGAAAAGTCTTCAATTGGTATGATCTTTCAGTCTCTTATTTATTGATCCTTTAAGCACGCTAATAATTTAGCTTTACATTGCATATCTTTATGTTTGAATGTATATATGGAAATTCTGTCACAATGAATTGGAAGGATCTGCTTTCGCTCATAGATACTCTTGAATAAGAGTTCCTTCAAGGTGAAAGTTGGCTTAATAGTATCGGTTTAATAAACCTTCATTTCAGGGGCAAGACCGGGTAGATAGTTGGGGACATAGGGTGCAAGATGGAATTGGCTCCTATTCGCTTTTAGGGATAGTAGAGAGGTTGTTCCCTTAATTGTTGACTTCGGGTCTTGAACAAGTTACCCCACTCTCTAATTGGCCCGAGAGGGACTCGGTTTGTTGATTGAATCACAAGCCAATTGTTCATTAGAGGATTAGTGGGACTTAAGGAACAAGAGGTAATCTCGGGGGTAAAATAGACATTTGACCCAGCCGTTGTTACGAACAGCCTGTGAAGGGTTAACTTACTAATCATGGTTATCGAGTGGACACAATATATCTATAGTGAGGGGAATGCAACTATGGGCTTTAGTGGAGTGACCCATTAGTTAACAAATGTGGGTTAATTTGGTGTAAAGAATTTAGCCAATTAATCTCGAATCGTTGGAGCCCATGTGTAGGGGATGATGCCCTAAACTCTCGTGTCCTATAGTTTGTGAATACAGTTTTGAATTAACGCTTGTGATGTAAAATATATGATATTTTCTTCACTTTGTCTATGAACATTAGATGTTTTATTTGCTTTACCACAAATAAATAAACTAAGATCCCTGATTGTCGTGTGGAGACATACATGTGGATCATGTCTTGAGTGATGACCAAAATGGTCTGTACTACATGGATATAGGAAGGAAACCTTATCCTAGTAATGCTACGGATGTGGCCTGCTTTGTAGAATAGTTACAAGTATTGTAACCTGCTACAGATGATCTAATCCTGATCATTCATGTGGAGACATGCGAGCGAGGGCATCCTATACAAAGGAGTTTTTATAAGATTGGACCACGAAGTGTTATAGTCTCATCATATAACGCCATTCATGATAGAGACTTCACTTCACTAGGATGACCATAGGTAACATGACCTTAATCCTGAGTGAGTTGGAAACTCCTGCCTTTGAGGGCTGTCCTTTGATTTGCATGGGTGCGAGTGGCTAGATCGCCGACTCAAACCTACCACTTTGGGGATTCGTCTGATTTGGGAGCTGGGAACTCAGCTACAAAAGATGAAATTCACTCATTCCCAGAAGTAAGGGTAAGTAGATAGATTGCTCCCTTAAAGGTTGATTCCGGGCTTGAACGATGTGGCGCGACACACCTTCTCATGGCCCAAAAAGTGTCCACACATAGTAGGACTATGTTGTATTATTCATTGGAGGGATTAATGGTACTTAAGAAGTTAGATGTAACTATAAGGGCAAAATGATAAATTATCCCAGCTGTACTTACGAGCATCTGTGAAGGGTTATCGTACTATTGATTGATTATATTTGATGGACACAAAAATATATCTGTGGTGAGAAGAGTGCATCTGTCGGTCTTTAATGGAATGTCTGGTAGTTAACGGATGGTGGATCTCGTGGCTAAAGAGTTTAGTCAGCTATTCACGTACCGTTGGAGCTTCGAGCCATGGGTCCATAAGTTCCCCTTGGTAGCTCAATGGATTCAAGTTGAGAATCAGTTTTTGGGTCAGATTGAAATGTTCAAATTGACAAGAGGGAGTTCGATTATATATGATATGATTGAACTGGTTAATTATATATGATATGATTGACATTATGTATGAGATACATTATTTGGAGGGAAATGATATAAATACGAGTTATATCTAGTGGAGGAGAAAAGACAATTGTTCATATGTTGCATTTGATGTGATATTAAACCATAGGTTAATGAATATAATATGATTATATTTATTATTTATTTTTGGACAATTATAGGATAATTGTGTCGACATTTTCTCCGTAACTGTGTGATAGTGGGAGGTTGCATTCATTTTTTGTAACTGAAGAATAAAATGAAAATCGTTTTCATTTTACAAAGAGATTAGTCATTCACTCACTTTTTGTGTATACTGCCTATCGCATAGCAAACTAGAGCCTATACGATAGCTCAACGTTTCTAAATGATTGTATACATGTGTGCGTTCTTCTAAACATCACACAGGATTTACTAAACGATCATCTAGCCTTTTCCTAAATGATCGTCTATACGATCGCGACCCTTTTACTAAACGATCGTGTACCTCTTTTTAAATGATCAAGCATCGTCTATACGATAGACCCAATATTCTCCCACTTGCTTGGTCGTGGTATACGATCTTTTCTTCCTCCTTCCCTCTGCCAAATCCAATAGAGCCCACACCTTATAGATTCTCACACCGAGAATACTGAGGGTTCTAAGTGGTGGTGTACTCCCTGCTACTGTGTTCGTGAGTAGTCGACCGGGTTTTTGGTGGACGATTTGCTTAGACGTTCTCAGCGAAGAGTGAGAGGAGCAGTCCGTTGGACGAGAACTAGTGTTATGTGAAGAAGGGTTCTTCAACTGGTACGTTTCTCGTTCTCTTTGTCGTTTAAGTTTCAAAGCATGCATGTAATTTGTTGTATAATGCATATCTATTCTGTTAGATTGTAAATGCGTTAATTCTTTCTCAATGAGTTTGGAACGATCTTGCTTCCGTTCAGAGGTACTCTTTGATAAGAGTTCCTTCACCATGATCTGTAGGTCCACGAGGTCCCCCTACTAGCTCGTTAATGGATTAGTCTTAGAGTAGCGTGATAAGTTAATTTGGAACGTTCAAATTAGAATTAAGAGAATTAGTAATTATATTGTGTTATAATTACGCGTTTAATTTTAGAACTAAATGGAATGGAAAATCAATTGATATTTAAATATGATTTAAATATTGAATTCACGAATAGGGATTCATGATGGTGGAAATTGTATAAAATTAATTTAATATTTAATATTAAATTAATTAAAATTAATTAAACTGTTTAATTAATTATTTATTATTAATTTTATTAGAAAATTAATTTATTAAATTAATTTGAAAAATTAATAATGTTTTCAATTTTGAAATCAAATTGATTTTTGAAATCATTTTGTAAATTTAAATCAAAATTGGAAATATACAAAAATGGAAAATTGGATTTCTCCATTAACATCAACCAAGGAGCTCACTCAAAAACCATTTATTCTTGCTTCAATCTTCAAAGCATAAGATGCTCTTCATGCAGTCTTCTCCATTGCATGATTGTCCTGCAATAAATAGAGAAGATTGAAGTGGAAATCAGTAATGAAAACTAATGCAATTCTCGAGTCTTTGCTGAAAAACTTGAGAGGTTGAAGAAGGAGTTCTTCAAGTTGCAGCAGTGTGCTTCTTCTCCAAATTTCCTTCATTCAAGCTTGTTTTGAGTCCCACAACTAAATATAAGGCTCCTTTAAGAATAGTAGAAAAGACTTTGAGGTGGTTCACAAGAAGATGAAGAAGATTTGCAGCTGAATTCGTGATTCAAAAGATTCTACAAAAGTATGAATTGAAACCCTCTTATTATTGTATGAGCATGCTTTATTAATAGCCAAAATTAATGAATTAGAATACTTATTGATCCTTGTTGCTTCCGCTGCATGCTAATATACTCTTGTAATTGGTATCAGAGCATCATTTAAGCATTCAATTTGGTTTAATTTTGGCGTGGTGGGTGTTTTCCATGAGATATATGAAAATGGTGCACTGATATGGTTTTCTAAGTTTTAGCATTTAAATTCTCTTTGATTCTTACGTTAAATTTGTAATTGGCTCTTGTTTGATGAGCTTATATGTGTGTTCAAGAGTCTTTAATTTATTTGGAGTCATTAAAGTTGAAATTAAGTTGTAATTGAAGAAAGAAGTGAAGAAGGCCGAGCTATAGATTTCCAGATCGTAAGCTTCTATCCAAGCAGCGTTGCAACCCTGCCCTTGAGCATTGCAACACTGCTCATAATTTCAGCGAAAGTGAGATTTTCATTTGAATTTCAATCGAGATTTCGAGCAAAGTAGAGAGATTTTGATGGTTTGAGCAAGATTTCCTTCAAAACTAGTGAGATTCAGTGGAGCTAGCGAGATCTTGAACCGATTTTCAACGAGAGATCGAGTTTGAGCGAGATTTCAACCAGAAGCAAGATTCTTGAATCGGTTTTAACAAGTTTGACTCGTTGACTGAGCGAGGATTGACCAGTTTGATCGGTTTTTTTCAAACTTTACCCAGTTCACCTTAAAAAATATTTTGATTGGTCCGGTTCAAGTGGTTCACATCTGGTTCAAGCTGTTTGGGTTCGGTTTGGAGTGGTTTGAGCGGTCGGAAAGGGTTTGGAGGTTTTTCTTGCTGTTTTTGTAAATATTAGGCCTTTGTTTGCTTGAAAATTCCAAAACTAAAACAATATCAGTATATGTTTAATTATTTATGCATGTGATGTATGTTATAATTAAAAAATCTTGTATGTGCATACAATATGCCATGTAGATCTAAAATCCCACCATAGAAAGCATATTACATGCATTGAAAGTATATTATAAAATTTTATAATATATAGTATGCATGTTTAAGGTTTCTTTTATTTAATATAAATGTTATATTAAATATTGAATGCCTTTGATGTATGTTGTGGATGTTTAGCATGTTTAAAATTTTGTAAGTTGTTACAGAATTGGGTTAGATATTTAAAATCTATAACAAAGAACAGCTGCATACTCACATAATTTAACCACTCGTTTTAATAGTTAAAATAGGTCGTTAAACTTGTAAAACTCGGGTTACAAACTCACCTAGTATATAATCCTGTTGAAGGCTAAAGGTATTTAAGTTGACGGTCTACGGAACACCTCCTACCTGGAGATTATGGTCGAATTATTAAGCGTTGCTAATTGGTTTTATGAGTAATATGTGAGCAATGTGAGGTTTTAAAACTAGTTTATCACCTAGACATTTTTGATTTAAAAGGTTCTACAAAGGTATAACTTCTAACCGTCTTATTATGTATGAGCATGCTTTATTAATATCCAAAATTAATAAATTAAAATGCTTATTGATCATTGTTGCTTCCGCTGCATGCTGATATACTTCTGCATGTATAGTATATTCGGAGACTACAGTACCTTTTGAATTGAAACCCGGTTTAGTTCATCTTTTACCCACTTTCTGAGGTAATCCAGGTGAGATCCCATATAAACACATGAAAGAATTTCATTTGGTATGTGATGGTATGCGCCCACATGGTGTAACGCAAGAACAACTTAATCTTAGGGCCTTTCCCTTCTCCTTGAAGGATGTGGCCAAAGATCGGTTATACTACTTGACGGTCGGATCGATTACCACGTGGAATGGTCTTAAGAAAATGTTTTTAGAAAAATTTTCCCCTGCATCTAAGGCTAATAATATTAGAAAAGAAATATATAATATAAAGCAATTGGTAGGGAGTCCCTATATGCGTATTGGGAAAGGTATAAGCAACTTTTTGCTTCCTTTCCCCATCATCAAATTTCTAACCAATACCTTATCCAGTATTTCTATTCAGGATTCTTCCATCTGAGAGGAGCAACATTGATGCAGCTGCCAGTGGAGCTCTAGTTGACAAAACGCCCACTAAAGCTAGTGAGTTAATATCAACCATGACGGAGAATTTACAGAATTTTGGATCAAAGACTCTTGGATATGATGTTGTTTAGGCTAAAGAGGTTAGTGAATTGAGAACTCAAGTATCTAATCTAGTTTCCCTTTTTACTCAGGTTGCTAAGGAGGACTCCCCCAATTTAAAGCATGTGGAACATGTGGTGTGGTTGGACATGCTTCCGTATCTTTCTTACAAGGTCAACCTCAAGTGAATGCAATAGGAGGTTTCCAAAGGAAGTACGATCCCCATGGGCAAACTTATAACTAAGGGTGGCAAGATCATCCCAATTTCAAATAGGGATCTCAAGGGAAATACAGGAACCAGAATCAATATTCTTCAAGCTCCTCAGGTATGTCTCTCGAGGATGTAGTGAAATCCTTTGCTGACCACTCTTTGAAATTTCAACAAGAACTCCACAATTTTCAAAAGGACGACATACAACTTGAACAAGAAACTAAACAACTTTAACAAGACACAAAATCTTTTCAACAAGAGACTAGACAAGGCTTCTCAAATGTGGGCACATAAATCATGCAACTTGAAATTATGGTAAGCAAGCTTGAGAGTAAATCATCAGGAAAGCTCCCCGCTCAACCAAAGCATGCAAATGTAAGTGCAATTATTCTCAGAAGTGGTAACACCACTCATCCTCTCAAGATGGAAACCCAGTTCAATTTCCTCCGAAAAAGCAAGAAAAAGTAATGAAAGAACAAGAGAGCAAGGTAAGTGAACCAAAAGAGACTCCTATTTTTCCCGAGGTATGTGATTACTCTCCTCCTAAAGTAGAGCCATATGTACCCAAGGCACCATTCTCTAGTAGATTAGAAGACCTAAGGTAGAAGATACCGATCTAGAGCTTGTTGAGATGTTAAAAAAGGTACAAATTAACATCCCTTTACTTAATGCTATTTAACATATACCTAGGTATGCTAAATTTTTAAAAGACTTGTGTGCTAAGAAAAGAAAAGGGAAGGAAGAGGAGAGGTTAACTGTTAGCAAGAATGTCCATGCTTTATGTCCCAAAAATGTAGAAAGTCGAGAATGTTTACCTTGCCATGTAAAGTAGGAGATAGAATTATCACTCATGCTATGCTAGATTTAGGTGCTTCAATAAACGTCACGCCTTTTCATGTTCATGAAGACCTAGCAGATAGGTTATACATACAACCTCTAGACATAGTAGAAGATCTTTTGTTGAGAGTTGGAGAATTAATCTTTCTAGTCGATTTTTACATTTTGAAATTGGATGAACCATACTCTACTACTTCTTCTAATATTTTACTTGGTAGACCCTTCATGGAAACTGCAAAAACTAGAATTGACGTAGATAAGGGGTCTTTATTAGTAGAATTTGATGGAGAGGTAAAATCCTTCAACATTTATGATGCCATGAAATTTCCAGAGGAGTATTTATATCTTTGTTCCATAGATACATGCGACATGTTTGATGAATTTTTGTTTTCTATTGATGAAAATTTGGATTGTTTGGTTGCCCCCTCCATTGATCATGATGATGATGACTCTTTGATTGACTCTTTCTTTACTTCGAATGATTTTGATTTGAATGATAATTCTTCTAATAATGATGTTGTGGAATCTCAGGTACAGGGGATCGAGCTTAAAGCTCTCCCTTCTCACCTTAAATATGTTTTCTTAGGAGAAGATAAAGCCTTTTCTGTGATCAAATCTAGAGAACTTACATCTTTTCAAGAATGCTCACTAGTAGAAACATTGAAGGACCACAAGAAAGAAATTGGTTAGACTTTGGATGATATAAAAGGGATAAGCCCTTCCCTTTGCATGCACAAAATTGTCCTAGAGGACGGAGGCAAGGTAACCATTCAACCTCAAAGAAGACTAAATCCTACCATGAAAGAAATTGTTTACAAGGAAATCCTCAAGCTACTTGAAGTCGGAATAATATACCTAGTCTCGAATAGCCAATGGGTAAGTTCGATACACGTGGTATCGAAGAAGACCGAGATGACCATTGTGAAAACTGATAAAGGTGAGATGATTCCAATGAGAGTGCAAAACGGTTGGAGAATGTGTATAAACTTCAGAAAACTCAACGAGGTAACAAAAAAAGATCACTTTCCTATACCTTTTATTGACCAAATGGTTAAACGGCTAGTTAGGAAGCTACAGTTTTGTTTTCTTGACAGTTTTTCTGGATTTTATCAAATACGAATAACATAGGAAGATCAAGAAAAGACTACTTTTACTTGAACTTATGGTACATATGCATTTAAGAGAATGCCATTTGGGCTATGTAACATTCTAGGCATGTTTCAACGATGCATGATGAGCATTTTCTCCGACTACGTAAAAAAGTGCATAGAAATTTTCATGGATGACTTCACTGTGTATGGTAATTCTTTCGAAGATTGTTTGCACAATTTGAGCTGATTTTGAAAAGATGCATAGAAACAAATTTGGTTTTGAATTATGAAAAATGTCACTTCATGGCTTCTCACGGGATAGTTTAGGACACTTTGTATCTTCTAAAGGCAAAGAAGTTGATATAACAAAAATAAATGTCATAGCCAGCCTTCCCTATCCTAAAAACATTAGGGAAGTGTGCTATTTTCTTGGTAGTGCAAGGTTCTACAGGAGGTTCATTAAGAACTTTTCAAAAATTGCACTCCCTTTGTCAAGCCTACTTCAAAAAGTTGCCACATTTGATTTCAATAAGAAACGCAAGGAAGCCTTTGACACACTCAAAGAGAAGTTAACATCAACTCGAATACCACCTCGATGGGACTTTCCATTTGAGATCATGTGCGATGCTAGTAACCTAGCAGTAGGGTCGATATTAGGACAAAGAGTTGACAAGAAGTGCCATATGATATGTTTCGCATCTAGAATACTCAATTCATCTCAATCATTTATTCAACCATAGAAAAAGAATTTCTTTCTATTATGTTTGCTTTGCATAAATTTAGATCTTACATTCTCGGTTTTCCAATAATTGTTTATACTGACCACGCTGCTCTTAGGTACCTCATGACGAAGAAAGAATCAAAGCCCAGACTTGTCAAATGGGTCCTTCTTTTGCAGGAGTTCAACTTGACTATGAAATACATAAAAAGATCCAAGAATTCAGTGGCCGACCATTTAAGTCGAATCATGAAAAAAGAAGAGTTAATTCCAATTAGAGAGGACTTTCCTTATAAACACCTTTTCAAAGTAAATGCTTTCCTACCGTGGTACACCGACATGGTAAATTACCTTGTTACGGGTAAGTTTTCCTTTAACATGTCTTCATCTAGAAGGTCTAAACTAAAAAGTGACTTTAAATACTTTGAATGGGATCCTCCTTATCTATAGAAATTTTGTTCATATCAAATCATTAGGAGATGTGACCCTAACGAAGAATTTGAGTCTGCTTTGTCATTTTGCCATGAACATGCATGTGGACGTCATTTTTTGTCCATAACAATATGCTAGAAAAATTTTAGATTCAGGACTATTTTGGAATTCTCTTTTTGTCGATTCGTGTGCATTGTAAGTCTTGTGAAAAGTGTCAAAAATCTGGATCTTTGTCTAAAAGAAATGAAATGCCTCTCAATTCCATTCTTGTTTGTGAAATATTTGACGTGTGGGGCTTAGATTTCATGGTCCATTTTCTTCTTCGTTAGCCGTACATTTTACTTAGAGTAGATTATATTTCCAAGTGGGTCAAGGCAATCCCCACTAGAACAAATAATTCTTCTATTGTTTCAAAATTCCTAAAAAAATAACATCTTTTCTAGATTTGGAATTCTTAAGGCCATCATAAATGACCAAGGAACACATTTTTGCAATAGAACCATAGAGACATTATTGAAGAAATACAAATTTCATTACCGTGTTGCAACCCCGTATCATACTCAAACAAATGGTCAAACGAAAATTTCAAATAGAAAAGTGAAAAACATTTTAGGAAATACTGTATACCTGAAAAGAAAAGATTGGAGTTATAAACTTAATGATGCACTTTGGGCTTACAAAACCGCTTAAAGTTACCCATAGGAATAACCCCGTACGGAATTATATATGGCAACGCATGCCATCTTCCAGTAAAGGTTGAACACAAAATGTATTGGGTAGTAAAGCAATATAATTTGAATCTAGCCCAAGCTGGAAAAGAAAGACTCCTAGAGTTATAGCAATTAGAATAATTTAAACAAGATGCTTATGAAAATTCAAAAATTTACAAAAAGAAAATCAAAATTTTTCATGACAAAGGCTTAATAAGAAAGGACTTCAAAATTGGACAAAAATTTTTGCTTTATAATTCTACATTACAGTTGATGCTTGGAAAACTCAAGTCCAAATGGCTAGGTCCTTTTAAAATTACTACTGTTTTCTCATATGGTGCAGTCGAAATAAAAAGTCCTAAAACAGGAAAAATCTTCAAGGTGAATGGGCATAGACTCAAAATTTACAATGAAGGACATGTAAACCAAGTCCAAACGACACCCCTCTTCACCAACGTCAAGGAAACGACGCTGGTTTGGTCCGTTTGTTAGCTAGTAGGGGGACCTAATGGACCTACAGATCATGGGCTTCAACGATCCGAGATTAATTGGCTAAATTCTTTAACCCAATTAACCAACATTCGTTAACTACCAGATCACTCCACCAAAGTCCAACAGTTACACTCCCCCCACTATAGATATATTTCTATCCACTTGATTTAACCACGATCTATAAGTCGACCTTTCACAGGTTGTTCGTAATAACGGCTGGGTCAAAAATTGTTTCACCCTCGAGATTACATCTTGTTCCTTAAGTTCCTCTAATCCTCTAATGAACAATTGGTTTGTGATCCAATCATCAAACCAAGTCCCTCTCAGGCCAATGAGAGGGTGGGACCCCTTGCTCAAAACCCGAAGTCCATACTTAAAGAACAACCTTTTTACTATCCCTAAAAGTGGGTAGGAGTGAATTTCATCTTGCACCCTATGTCCTCAGTCATCTACTCGGTCTTACCCTTTAAATGGGGGCCGTATTGAGTCGACACTATTAAGCCAACCTTCACCTATGCAAATCTAAGGATAGTCTAGAATAAACAGGAGTTCATAGTTAGCTCATGATTAAGGTCAAGTTACTTAGGTCATCGCTTTAAAATAGTCAGTCTTATATAGTAAACAACATTATAAAGAAGAGTGACTTATTTCTCAGTTCGATCTTATACAAACTCTTTACACAGGATGCCTCCACTTGCATGTTTCCACATGAACGATTCAGGATCACATCGTTTGTACTACATACAAAGTGGGTCGCATACAATAGTGTCCCTAAAATAAGGTACTCAGTCTTATCCATATACTATAGACCATTTTGGCTATGTACTCAAACTTGATCCACTCTTATGTCTCCACATTAAGTTTCAAGTACTCATGTAATAGTCATGGATCTTATTTATTGGATTTAGTTTTTACAAGTGCAGTTTACATATCCAATAACAATTTTATTTAATAAATCTCAATAACCACTTTATTGTAAATAGAATATGTTTAATTTTACAAACTATGACTTTTAGGACATATAACCCAATAAGTTTATTTTTTGTATAAATATATAACATAAATATACTTCATAATTGATTTTTTTTTTTAAAAAATACAATATTTTATTTTAAACTATACACTACAAAATGCCAATATATATTTATATATATAAATAAAGAAAAAAATCTATGTACTATATTCAAAGGGACTATAAGGGGAGAATTTTCTCCTTCCCTTTTTTGTCCTTAAATATTTTAATAATTCCCTTCTTGCCCTGGGTGATGCAATGTTAAAGGAGGCATGCGACCAAGTAATTGCAAGCGTTGGCTTGAGAGTTAAGCCTTAAGTTGATGACCAAGAGGAAAGGATCAGCCTAGTGAATGATTAGGTAAGCTAGTTGTCATGCTTAGGTTCGTTGTTATCTCTCTAAGGATGAGGTGGCAGCTTATCAATGAATGGTTAGCATGCAACTGCTAATATAAAAGGGAAGTTTGAATTCAAAGAGAGGGTTTGAGCAATTTACTTGTGCAAATATAGTGATTCCAGAGCCATTAAAACCCTGAGTGTTTCTAGTTACTGAGGTTGAATTTCCGTAAGGAAATTCCAGAGGAATTGGGCTAGAGATTGAAGAATCTAATTAAAGGTCGAGCCCTCGGGTAAGCTAAAGCCAGTCTTGATGATTTGAGAATTTCAGCCAAATCACGAGAAGTTCTAGGCTGAAATTTTAAAGTAAGCTTGTTAAGACATTTTAGAGTAAGTTTGTAGAAGGAACTTTGTCGAGAAAAGGCTTGGAAAACTAGTTATTCAAATTGTAAGCTAAATCTAGAACTTTTGAACAAACAGGCAGCTGCTTAGGTTGATAAGCAAACAGCTGAAGGGCCAGACAGGGATGTTGAACGCACGCGTTAAGGAATGAGCTCTGTGCAAGGAATGAGTTGGCGCAAGGATGCACTGAAATGCGATGAACCATGCAACGCATGCCGAAGCCGTAAGTGCAAGTGTTGTGTGGGTGTTGGATTGTGCATAGCTCACATTGAGGCTATTGCCTTCCTCCTTTGGTCGCATACATCTAAGCCAACGCATGTCCTAGCCCACACATAGCTTAATCTTAACATATCATCAACCAAGCATTAAGTCCTCCTCAACGCTCAACCATCGAGCATCACATCGCATGCCTTATGTATCTTGTGTCCAGACTGCAAACGCTTTCCAAACAATCCAATATCCTTCCAGTGTAATCGCATATCTCATCACATCCTTCCTCGCTTCATCACATAGCTCTAGCGTGCATCGAGTATCCAACGCCTTGCGCTCATCATAGCACACTGGTCAGTACGCACGCCCAGCCTCAACATTTAGCCTTGCATTCATTGTGCACCCTAGCGCACATCGTCTATCTCATCTGCTTGTGCTCATTGTCTAGTGCCTATAATGCAACCCCGAATACATTATGCGATCACCCTCGTGCAACTCCCTCATGTTCAGTGCCTTGCTCGTGTGCAACCGACCGCTTCCTCACTCGCGCCTGTCCATACTTGTAAAACCTAAACCCTAATTACTTTAAGTAAGAGTAAGTAATGTGATGTCTTCTAATGAGCTAAATGAAGCCATGCCTTAGGAAGGGTAGAAGAAGGAAGCAAGAAGAAATAGGCACTTGGGTAGCTAAGTGTAAAAGTAGGACAAAACCCGGTTAGGCTAAGAAAGGTCATGATTGATGATGGAATGCATAATAAGCATATGAATGAGACCATGCCATCTAATAAGGTGTAGTGCTAAAGTAATATTGTGAGTGAAGTTAGAAAAAGCAGTTTTGCTAAATCCTAGCCTTCATTACCAATAATGGGCATGGTGGCACAAGGAGGGTTCATGCTGGATTTTGGGCGGTAATATAAGCAAGAAGGTTGAATTCATTGGGTCGGTTTGGACAAACTACTTAGGCTATTTGTGTAATTCTAGTGGCATTAAAAAGCTCTGTGTGTCTATTTTCTGTGGGTGGGTACAGGAAAACTCATTGGAATAAGGCCGGAGGGGAAAAATAAAGATGAAGGGTTCGTTTCTCTAGTGAATCTAGCATCAGTGAATAATTGAAGCTCCAGGATGAATTATGAAGCATTTTGAGCTAAACATTTGAGGTAATATTGCTAACTCAGTTATGAACAACTTTGTAGAATGGAACTTTTTAAGATGAGGCTTGGAAACCGAGTTATATAATTTTTAATTTTGAACTGGAAATTGTTGAACAAGCAGGCAACTACTTGAATTGGAGCCACCGATGAAGTTTTAAATCTCCAGATTAAACGACAAGAAATTTTGAGCTTAAATTTTAAGGTAATGTTGCTACTCAATTTTAAACATGTTTATAGAAAGAAGTTTCTTCAAAAGAGGTCTGGATTTTGAGTTATGAATTTTTAAAGTGTAATAGAGAATCTGTGCATAAGCAGACAGCTGCTTCGGAGGAATAAGCAAACAGCTCACCGTGGAGATTATAGTGAGATTTTGTGATGAGGATCTCGCTAATGAAGGAAATCTCGCTAATTTTGTGATGAGGATCTCGCTCTAGAAGGGAATCTCGCTAGAAATTAGGTTGAGTATTGCTGGTATCGCTGGTAAGGTGAGTATCACTGGTATTGCTGGTAAGGTAGGTATCGTTGGTATCGCTGGTAAGGGAATATCGCTTGGAAAAGCTTGATCTCACTAGTAAGGGAGTATCGCTAGGAAAAGCTTGATCTCGCTCATGAGGATCTCGCTTATGAGGAGAATCTCGCTAGTAAAGTTGTCTTTGATGATGAAAGTTGCATTAGTAAATGAACTATTTGAGGTATTTTGTTAAGAATTCTAAGTAGTTTAACCAGGAGTTATGTCCTTTCAGGCTAAGAAGAGCTAGGAGAGACATATAACCCGTTAAGAGGCCAACGAGCTGTGAGTGACCATGTGATGATTTAATGTTTTAATGATTTAGAAACTAAGAATTCTTGAAGATATTTCCCATGCTAAGTGTTTAAATGAATTGCTAAGCAACATATTTGTGAAACTGTTTCTCATGCTAAGTAAAGCATATTTTCCATGGAATTGACATGATTTAGGTATGTTATCTTGTCCAAATACTCTAAGTATGTTTAAGTAACTCCATTTTTATGACGAACCAGTATGATGGATGAACTAGTATGATGATTTGAGCACTAAGCTTTAGTTTTCAACTAAATGTCTATGACTAGTTATATGACGAATACTGAAGGACAATGAGAAGGTATCCTTTCAACTAAATGTTTATGACTAGTTATATGATAGATATTGAAGGACAATGAGAAGGTATCCTATCAAGTACCTAAGGTATGACAGTACTCAGTTATAACCACGTGCATGAAGGTAATACGACGTCGAGGGATTGAGCAAAAGGGTTCTCCCTGATTAAGGTTGGCATTGAGAGTTAGATCTGATAGTTCACTCTCAACTAAGGATAAAGGTAGTAGTCATATCTTCTTCTAGGCTAGAAGGATAGTTTGGAATTGCTAATGCTTATGAATGTTTATCAATGCAAGATGTTACTAATATTTGAGTTTTCCATGTATGTTTCCCATATCTAACGTATGCTAATAGTTTTACAAGCTAGTTCAACATGATTTAAGCCAACTTATTTTGCAAAGTATGAAGCATGTGTTAGGGTTAAAGCTAAGGTCGTATGAAGCTTGATGTACTATGCTTTAAATACCTAAGATTGTCAAAGTACTTGCGTTAGTATTCCTAAATATACTGAAGGGGATACTGAAGGTAGGGAAGGTATCCTAAAGAGTTTTCTATGCTATATTTGAGAACTATTCTTTAAATGCTTTTCGAGAACTTGATAGCTTGAGTGAGTTGGATACCAAAGGTAAGGAAGGAATCTAAATAAATGTACCTAAGGTGTTGACGGTACATAGAAAACTCCATGAGCATGTAGACAGGTCTGAGTGAGAGGCTGAGGTATGGGTCTCTTAGCCGATAACAGACGTTGGGAGCTAGAGCGATGTATGCTCGTTCTCAACTGAGGAATAATGATTTTAATGGTGGTTTTAAAGGTTTTATGTACATGTTTGCTTGGTACATTCTAGTTTCAGTGTTATGTTCTCAAGCTTTCGGTTTTAAGTATGAGATTTATATTTTTATTAAGTCACTCACTGGGCTTCTAGCTCACGTTTTCGAATGTTTTCCTTTTTCAGGTACCGGTCAGTTCCCAAAGGACTATTTTGCTACTACTCTGCCACTTAAAGAAACAGGTTGAAGGAAGCGTAATTGAGGACCTGTATTAGTTAGTACACATGTGTCTGTCTAATGACTAGTATTCTTGATGGGGCTTACTAGGTTGTAATATCCATGTATAAACAATGCTGCGACACCCTGTGAAGTAAATGTGTTAAGTTCTAAGTTAATATGTATGTATTCAGGGTTTTAGTATTATTTAATAGGTAAGAGAGGCAGTAAGTGCCAGTAAAAGGATTGGTAACTGCTGCAGTCACCATTCCATCCAGGTTAGGAGGGTAATCCGGTGCGGGGTGTGACAATACTTGTTGCATGATGGCTCTTCCTCGCTGCATGGTCACGCAAGCCTCAGCGCATCCCTTGTAGCGCCTGGCCTTGCAACGCCAAGTATTCCTTGCTCGCATGCTCACTAACCTCGAAAGCCCCTTGGCTGCCGCATTCCTTGTCAACGCATAAGGTTGCAAGCACTCAACAAGACCACCTTGGCGTGCACAACTTCAATGCCTAGCTTTCTCCATACTCGGCCACACTTGGCCTCCACAAGAGCTCATCTATTCTTTAAAAGCAAGACTAGCACATGAGAGCTTGTCTCCAACGCCCAACATAAGGCTAACACATAGGCTATACTACCAACATAGCCATTTTATGGCTTGCCTAATCTCCAAGGCAAAACCAACGCCCATTCTTCCAAATCAATATGCCTTGGCCTATAATTAGCCAAATTTTCCTCTTGCTAAGCTATCTAAAACTCACCCGAGACTAGGTTTTTCCATTACTTATCATTTTCTTCCTTCATCTTTCTACTTTCTTACTTCCTTTACAACATTACCTTAACGTATCCTTAGTCTTTGCTTAGCGTACCTATTACTCACTTATGTAGGAAAAATGGAGTACGGGGTTTACAATTACCTCCCCCTTAAGGAAATTTCATCCTCGAAATTTGCTCGGACTTACTTATAATTAGGGTTTCACAACATCCTTTGGTTGTAAAACTTTATAACCTTATTCTTTACTACGCTTCCACTATGCTACTCTAACATTAATTTTGTTCATTCTAAGTAATACTACTATATATGAACAACCTAGTCATAAGAGTTCATTGTACTTGTTACATCATTTGGTGACTCTTCCATTCTTTGCTGAGTCATAACATTCATTTTATCATTAGGATGGTCTTGTTTCCCTTTTCTTGTGATGCAACTGGAACATTTGTTTCCAGTTTTCATACCTTTGATCTATCCTACCAGCTGTGAAATCACTTTTTGTGTCAATTGGACTTCTCGACCTAATTGAGGCCATTCTTCCTAGAATGTCCTGTCTGTCCATACTTGGAAGAAGACATTCTTTCTACTATAACATTTTCTCAACTATGGCTTACCACACTTTACACATAAGGGTTTCTTAATTGTACTAGTCTTGAGCTCATTAAACTTCGAGCTATTACCTAGACCATCAGCAAACTTGGACCTTTTCCATTTCGCCTTCTACTGACCACTTTGTTCCTTAATTTTATACTCAACGTACCTTTAGTACCTTTTGAGCTCACTGTTGCTTATCTTTTTCCTTCCTCTTAGGATTAACTTTAACTAGGGCTTTCTCGATATCATAGCTTTTTCCTAAATTCACCAGAATAGACTCCATATTTGTCACCAACCTCTGGCAAACTTGCTAAGCATTCTATCTCTAGTGAAGAGTCTATTCTTACCTGTGTGACTTCTAATTTCTCTTCCTGAAGTCTCACTTCCTGAGCCACTGAAACTTTATCTTTCACTTACTAGAATCCTCATTCTTTTGAATCTCAGGCTTTCTAAAGGTAGGGTCAGGGAACTCGTTGTTTGTCTGCTTGCTCTGCCTGCCACTTCCGCTCAACATCTTTTTTTTTTTCTTAGGTAGTACACATGTTAGGGACTCACTTAGGACTCAAACTTTATACATAAACTTTCCCTTTCTTCCTAAAATCTTATGCTCTGATACCAACTTGTCACACCCTGCTTCAGATTACCCTCTTAACCTGGAAAGAGATGTGACTGCAGTAGTTACCGACCCTTTTCCTGGCATTTATTGCCTAACTAACTGGTTTAACCTATCTTAAACCTTGGTATACATATATTTCATCAACATACTGAGCAAATTAACTCAAAACTTAACACATTTACATTACAGGGTTTTAAACATTGTTCATACATACACTTATGTATACTACAATTTAGTGAGCCCAACATACAACACTAGTCCCTATATGGCAGACACATGTGTACTAACAAATATAAAGTCCTCAATCAAGCTTCCTTCAACCGAAGTCTTTGAGTGGCAAAGTAGCAGCAGAGATGTCTTCTGGGGAGTGACCGCTACCTGGATGAGAAAACATTTGAAAACCTGAGCTAGAAGCCTAGTGAGTGACTAACTTTTAAAACACATGCATCATACATAAAACTGATAATAAAACTGAAAGCTTTAACTGAAGATATAAACTCAGGCAACCATCATTCACGTAATCATTAACATAACAAAATCACATTTTATGCTTTGCTGAACTATGCCTTTGTTGAGAGTGGCCCTTTTACTCACTTGTTACTATACTTATACTTAACCTATTGTCTAAGAGTGAACCCTTTTGTCCAACTCTCTACTTTACTTAACTGCATTACTACTTGACTGAGAGAAAGAACCCTTTTGTCCAATTCTCCATACCAATCTAGGTCAAGGTGTGTCTCCTTTGTCCATCACCTTTCTCTTAGTTTCAGCTATCCTACATGCATATAGATTGGATCCAATCCTCAGAACTTATGTCTAGGACTTAGTTCCAATACCTTCACATCTAGTCCTTCAGTACTGTACTATTCAAATCTAAGACTAAGCTTCAGTACCTTTTCATTTAGTCGTTCAGTATTGAGCTATTCATACTGAACTCGTATCTAGGGCTGAGCTTTAGTACCTTCTCATTTAGTCCTTCAGTACTGAGCTATTCATACTAATCTTTCAGTATTGAGCTATTCATACTAATCTCATATCTAAGACTAAGCTCCAGTACCTTCTCATTTAGTCCTTCAGTACTAAGCTATTCGTATGTTCTAAGGCACATTCTATATCTCTTTATGACTTAGTTGCCCTAAAGCATTCAGTACTAACACATACTCATGATCATTGAAATGCATAACATGAACATAACATTAAAGAAAGATGTGTTACTTAGAAACTATTTGAGAATAGTTGTCATAAATAGCTTTTAGTAAACATGAATTGCTAAAACATTCATAAAGCATTTGCAATTCATTTAAAGCATTTTAAACATTTAAAGTCACTCACTATCTTTGGCAATCCTCTTAATGCATTCTTTTGATGTCAAACCTGTGGACATCATAATGCATTTTATTCATTAGCATTGGCCCCCTTTTTGGGACTAACATTCTATAACTAGCTTACTTTGTTTTTGTGTGCAACCTTACCTATCAATGCCAAGCTCACTGTACGTTGAACACTTAGCTAAATTCTTAGGCCTCAACTTGATTAGGCAGCAACAACTTCACCATTGCTTATTACCAAGCCAATGTTTGCAATTACTTGGTTGCATGCTTCCTTCAACAATGCATCGCCCAACTTGGCCAATGCATAGTTCACCTTAACGCTATCACATTTCTCCTTTGGTCGCATACTTCTAAGCCAACGTATGTCCTAGTCCATGCATAGCATAATCTTAACATATCATCAACCAAGCATTAAGCCCTCCCCAACACTCAACCACCGGGCATCACATCGCATCCCTCAACCAAGATTGCCAATGCTTTCCAAGCAATCGCACAGCCTTCCAGTTCAATTACATATCTCATCACATCCTTCCTCGATTCATCGTATAGCTCTAGCATGCATCGAGTATCCAGCGCCTTGTGCTCATCGCTGCACACTGGTTAGCACGCACGCCCAACCTCAACGCTCAGCCTTGCGCTCATCATGCACCCCAACGCACATTTCTTATCTTCCTGCGCTCATCGTCTAGCACCTATCACTAGCGTCTATCGTCTAGCGCCTATCGTGCAACCCACATGCCTTATACGATCACCCTCGTGTAATGCCCCACGTCCAGTGCCTTACTCACTCGCAACTGCACGCTTCCTAGCTCGGCCTGGCCCATACTCTTTGAACGATGGCTCTTCCTAGCTGCAAGGTCACGCAAGCCTCGGTGCATCCCTTGCACACGTGCGCTAGGCTTAGCGCCTGGCCTTGTGCCAACGCCCAGCAATTCTTGCCCACATGTTCACTAATCTCGCAAGCCCCTTGGCTGCCGCATGCCTTGTCAATGCATAGGGTTTCTAGTGCTCAACAAGACCGCTTTGGCGTGCACAACTCCAACGCCTAGCTTCCTCCATACTCAGCCACACTTGGCCTCAAGAGCTCATCTAACCTCTAAAAAGCAAGACTAGCGCATGAGAACTTGTCTTCAATGCCCAACATAATACACATAGGCTACAAAACCAACACTTAGCCATTTTATGGCTTACCTAACCTCCAAGGTAAAACCAATGCCCATTCTTCCAAACCAATGCCATCAATGTCTTGGCCTATACTTAGCCAAATTTTCCTCTTGCAAAGCTATCTAAAACTCACCCGAGACTAGGTTTTTCCATTACTTAGAATTTTCTTCCTTCATCTTCCTACTTTCTTACTTCCTTTACAACTTTACCTTAACATATCCTTAGTCTTTGCTACCATACCTATTACTCACTTATGTAGGGAAAATAGAGTACGGAATTTACATTTGCTCTAAAGCAAGTAAGGTTACTCCTAAGTCAAGGTGGACCTTACGGGGTGACAACAAAAGTACAAACTAGATAACCCAATTCTAAGCACATAAGACTTTAATTTTGTCAAACAATGACTTAAAGATGTATGAGAGAAAAGAAAAATTTTTAAATTGGGCTAAAAATCATGATCATGTTTTCCTAACGTTCTTTCATGCAAGTTTTATTACAGCAAGAGTGCATAATAAACCATTGAGGACATAAAATTAGTCTTTATCTTTAAGCATGTGGACAAATATGAATGTGAATGAATGAACAATTCTTTTGCAATAAAGACAATTTTATGCGATACTACGTCTAAATATATACGTTGTTAATGTTATGCTTGTAGTATGCGATGTAGTAGTGCGTGTCACAAGTTTCCTTGCACTGAAACCAAGTATAATTCTAACGCAAGTTTCTCAGAATAATATGAGATCGAATACAGTGATTGTTTTCGTTAATGAGTTACTTTTGTGATACATGCGACCGATTTAACAATGAATAAAGAATTGGGTTTATACATGAATATAAATTGCAATGAAATAAAATTGCATTGATAAAATAAAATCCTAAACTAATATGATACAAGATACAAGATACATGATACACGATACTAAGGTCGAGAACTGACTGCGAAGTTGTACAAAGATTGGATGTATGCGATGGCAAGTCTTTATGAATGAATCAGAACGAAAAAGAGCAAATAGTAAAAACAACGCAAGTTTGCCAATTGCGTTAAAGATACAACTAAGTTTCCGCTTTCCCTTGGCGTACACCTCTCGGTAATCGGCCGCGTTCCCATATCTCTATGGTGAAACAGGGATGAACATGATGAACGCAAGGTTGTTTCCATCTCTGGAAATACTTCTTGCTTTAGTTAACGCATTCTTCCAACCCTCTCTTGATAGGCGGAATAACATCTTCACTTCTGCTCTCACATGTGAAAATGCCGTCGAGCATGCTTTAGCTAAACTTAATTATTTCCTTAACAAAAATTAACTTACTCGCTTAATTCTTTCTATTTACCCATGGGATTAAGAATACATCATGGAGAAAATGGATTATTGATGTATGGAAAGAGACAGTGAGATGACAATGGAAATTATCATAAGATTTAATACTAAAATTAAGCGTCTGATACATGTTGTGAATGAAAGAGTAAATACGATGAATACAGATGATGAAATAAAGATTAGAAACGAATAAAGAAAGAGTGTCAACGTTTTGACACAGATCCCGAACGGAGTTGTGCTTGCCGGCGTGTGGAAGTAGTTGAGAGAAAAGCTTCCCTCTCAAGCTTGCTTTCTCGATAGAATTGACCTTCGCACAGAGCTTCAGCTATGGGGATTGGAAGGATTCTCTATTCGGAGACTCACCTCTTGGCCTTGTCTCGTGGTTCGCCTCGATATAATCTGTAAGTCGCTTCAGACCAGTCTCTCTCTCAGAATGAGTATATGATGTCTCTATGTATACATGTATATTTTTTAATGAATTTGCAGAAGCTATTTATAGGCGAAGCTTGGCTCTTTGACTTTGTGGTTCCCACTGTATGGTTATGGTAGTTCCTGAAATGGTGGAGTGAATCTTCCTTCTATTACGTAATCAATCCATCAGAAATGCACAACTGAAAGCTATACATTTGTTAGAATCCTCCGCAAATGTGTTGCTCTTTACATCTTTGATCTATCGCTGCATGCGGTGTTATTTTTTATTACCGCATGCGGTTGAAATTGCGTTGATTGCTAGAGCTCTTAATCGATTGTCGCATGTGCCGTCATTACGTTGATCATCCCTTCATTCTTGATTGATGGGCGCAATGCGACAAGATGCATTATTTATTTTGCTTTTAAGCCATGATGCATGCGGTGACTAATTTCCTGCAAATAGAAACTAAGACATTCTATTCTACCATCACAATGGTGTTAGTGGGTGTATTGACAACATTTTATAATTTTCGCATTTCTTAGCCAATTTCAATACTATCGACGCAACTTTTCTTTCTTTTAGCCGCAATATCTAAATAAAACAATATAAATAACTTGTATTTCTACAAGTTATCACACCCCGAAATTTAGATATATGCTTGTCCTCAAGCATATCTTCAACTAAGGCAATATCGCTCAATTCTTATCCTTATTTTGTGTCGATTGGTTGCTCCGGATGCTCTACCTGGACAACATTACTTAACAATGCAATTTTCTTCTATCCTAGATAATTCATAAACATGCCCTACTTTATTCTTTTATACAATAAATCTCGACTAAAAAATTCCTTTCTTGTTTTAAAAAGAATGTTTACCTCTTCATGGAAAAACAACTTGGTACGACTGTATGCGGCGGTCTAGTTTGCGTCATTTTATTAGAGACTGTTGATCATGGTTACACCCTTCGTTTTGGCTTGTTCCCACGGGTGTCATGCGAACATCCACGATTGTGTACCAATCTCAACTTCAACTCTTGATTTTTAGCTAAGTTTAACTTTAGCTTGTCAGAGGAGTTGTCCCTTATATTCTTATTTTTCTTCTCATTTTTTTCTCTTTCATATTGCGTCGATCTTGGAAACCCACCTTCGTTTTGGCTTGCTCCCACGGGTGTCATGCGAACATCCAACTACGAGCAGGTTCCTTTCACGACTTAACTCTTATCACGGTGGAATTTTTCCTTTGTGCTGACATTGGAGTTTGTATGAATTTTTTCTTTTTTTTTTTTGACAATGAAGGCATTTTTCTAATGACCGCATCCACTTGATCGCATCTGCTCAGACCTTCCCCACCCCCAAATTTAGAGATGCGCAAGGTCCTCATTCCATTGTTTTGGACAGAATAGATAAAACACTTAATCAAAATTTTGAAAAGAAGGTTTGAGTAGAGTCTTGAAGGATAAAAGGTAAAGCAGTGCTATTGCTATGAATTATCTAAGTGTTAGTCAGAAAATGCAAAGTGTGGGAAATATTTCTAAGGGTATGCATATAACTCATCATGGCAGCGCAATTAATAATGCAAAAGAAAAGATAAAGAACATCGCAATAATTGACAAAGGATGATAAATAAGAGGCTAACGCATACGGAAAGAATTGTTACTCAGTTGTATTAAAAATTAATTAAGTATACAAAGAATTACAAATAACGCAATACAAAATTTGAGCATGTACAAAGAATCAAGTAATAGCTTCTATACATAGAAATAATGAAGTGAATTTATCCTTTGTCTTTGATTCAGATGAGTGCACGGTTAATGATTAACACAATGCATATTTGCAGAGGACGGGCAACAACACATGTATCAGCGTAACACACCCTCAACTCAACGCATTTCTGGAGGACGGGCGCACGGTATTTCTACTGGTACAACTCTACCTCAACATAGTGCTTTTTTGCTAAGGACGGGCAAAAAATACATACGAGCGCAACACACCCCTCAACGCAATGCATTTGTGAAAGATGGACGCAAAGTGATCTTGTTAGCGCAAGATGCACCCATCATCGCAATGCATACCGGATGTTGATTGTTATTATTTTAATTTTTTTTTCATCAATGCAAGTCGCTAGGACTTTGCGGTATTTATTTTCTTTTAAACAATCATTCATAGAGAATTTAAAACAACGCAATTAATGCAGAAAGTAAGGAAATTGAAATAACGCACGAAAATTAACGCAATTGAATTAAGTGAAAAGTAAATTCATAAAGTAATAAAAGCTAGTTTAAGAAAACAATAAATAACATATTGTAGAGAGCAATAAAGAAAGCCATTAAGAAAGCAATTAAACATAGATTTTTAGAGATATGGATTGAAAGACAATTTTCCCATAATTACCGCAATCCACACCTCTACAGGCGGTCAAGCTTGCCTGCACAATGCCATCAAGGACATTGTTCACCTCCTTGCCTCATCCTGCAGTGTGTACGGGAAGAGATATAATCTAATTCCTTCGGGAGTCACACCAAGTATGGAGAATGTGTTGCACATTTCTTTCTGATGTGTTCTTATGCGAAAAATACACTTGATCTCTGGGTCAGTTTAGAATTTCGGGATCTATTCCAGTACTCATAAACCGTTAGCCTGTTCTTCGCGTTAAACTGACAGTATAAAGAGATCTGTCCTGCAAAATACCATAAAAGTATTCAACACTAATCGTTACCAATCCCTGGCAACGACGCCATAAACTTGATGACATAATTTTAGTCCTTCTGTTTAAGCATGTGGACAAATATGAATGTGAATGAATGAACAATTCTTTTGCAATAAAGATAATTTTATGCGATAATACGTCTAAATATATACTTGTTAATGATATGCTCGTAGTATGCAATGTAGTAGTGCGTGTCACAAGTTTCCTTGCGCTGAAACCAAGTATAATTCCAAAGCAAGTTTCTCAGAATAATAAGAGGTTGAACACAAGGATTGTTTTTGTTAATGCGTTACTTTTGTGATACATGCGACCAGTTTAACAATGAATAAAAAATTGGGTTTATATAGGAATATAAATTGCGTTGATAAAATAAAATCCTAAACTAATATGATACAAGATACATGATACATGATACACAATAATGAGGTTGAGAACTGACTGCAAAGTTGTATAAAGATTCGATGTATGCGATGGCAAGTCTTTATGAACGAATCAGAAGGAGAAAGAGCAAATAGTAAAAACAACGTAAGTTTGCCAATTGCGTTAAAGATACAACTAAGGTTCCGTTTTCCCTTGGCGTACACCTCTCGGTGATCGACTGCTTTCCCATATTTCTATGTTGAAAAGGGATGAACGTGATGAATGCAAGGTTGTTTCCATCTCTGGAAATACTTCTTGCTTTAGTTAACGCATATTCCAACCCTCTCTCGATAGGCGGAATAACATCTTCACTTCTACTCTCACATGTGAAAATGTCGTCGAGCATGCTTTAGCTAAACATAATTATTTCCTTAACACAAATTAACTTACTCGCTTAATTCCTGCTATTTACCCATGGGATTAAGAATACATCATGGAGAAAATGGATTATGGATGTACAGAAAGAGATAGTGAGATGACAATGGAGATTATCATAATATTTAATACTAAAATTAAGCGTCTGATACATGTTGTGAATGAAAGAGTAAAGATTATGAATACAGATGATGAAATAGAGATTAAAAACGAATATAAAAAGAGTGTCAACGTCTTAACATAGATTCTGAATAGAGGTTGTGCTTGCCGGCGTGTGGAAGTAGTGGAGTGGAAAGCTTCCCTCTCAAGCTTGCTTTCTCGGTAGAATTGACCTTCGCACAGAGTTTCAACTACAGGGATTTGAAGAATTCTCTATTCGGAGACTCACTTCTCGGCCTTTGCCCGGATCTACTCTGTAAGTCGCTTCAGACCAGTCTCTCTCTCAGAATCAGTATATGCACGTCTCTATGTATACATGTATATTTTTCAGTGTTTGCAGAAGCTATTTATAGGCGAAGCTTGGATCTTTGACTTTGTGGTCCCCACTGTATGGTTATGGTAGTTCCTGAAATGGAAGAGTGAATCTTCCTTCTGTTACACAATCAATCCGTCAGAAATGCACAACTGGAAGCTATAATTTGTCAGAATCCTCCGTAAATGCGTTGCTCTTTACATCTTCAATCTATCGCTGCATGCGGTGTTATTTTTTCTTACCGCATATGGTTGAAATTGCGTTGATCACTAGAGCTCTTGATTGATTGTCACATGCACCATCATTGTGTTGATCATCTCTTCGTTCTTGATTGATGGGCGCAATGTGATGAGATGCGTTGTTTATTTTTCTTTTGAGCCATGAATGCATTCAGTGAATGATTTCCTGCAAACAGAAACGGAAACATTCTATTCTACCATCGCAATGGTGTTAGTGGGTGTATTGACGACATTTTATAATTTTCGCATTTCTTAGCCAATTTCTATACTATTGACGCAACTTTTCTTTCTTTTAGCTGCAATATCTAAATAAAACAGTATAAATAACTTGTATTTCTACAAGTTATCAACCATCATATTAACAATAGAGCAACAGAGCAAACAAAACAATCAAAGCATAGAAAGCATAGTCCGAGCATAACGCTCAAGGACCTCAAGCTAAGATAAAACTATCCAACAGGTACCCTACTCCTAACTTTAAAACGATACATTGTCCCAAATGTATATCAAGTATAGCTCAAAAAGAAAAAGAAACAAGAGAACACAAAACCTCCACTGAAAACACGGTCACACACGAGACGGTGGTGGTAGTAAGGCTCGCCTCGAAAAAAGATGCTCTTCTCTTCTAGTTTGCCCTACAAAGCAAAAACAAAAACAAAAGAAAAACAAAAGCAAAAGAAACCTACAAAACAAAATGAAAAAAAAAGTTAACAAAAACTAAAGGATAGAAGAACTACAAACTACAAAAATAACAAAAACTAAGGAAAGGAAAAGAAAAATACTACCAAGGGCACGAGAAGGAAAGCTAGCCTCTATCAGAGTCGGATGAGTCTGGTTTCCTCGTAAGTTTTCTCTGGAAACTGATGCTAGCATATTAAAGATGGTTCTGCTCATAAATGTAGTTTAACTGTCCTTTCTATACGCCTCGCCCGACGAGAAGTCTCCTGACTCACTTTTAGGGACTCGGTAGTCACTTGAAGGGCTTCATGGGACATCCTCAAAGCCTACTCCCCAAAAGACTCCTCCGCTATTAGCACATCGTACTGATCCTGAGGAATATCCTCATCATCCCTTTCGTCTTTGTCCTCTTGATCTACTCCACGCCCACGGAAGGTGGGTACTGACAACTTGCAGATGGGTGCTCGATGCCCTATCCTCTCTTCATCAATTGGGGTCTCCACCCCAGAACTTCAGCACAGCTCAATAATCAAGCTCGGGTGCCCTAAGCTATCAGTGGTGGAACAATGCCCACATTAGCGGATCGAGGTCCTAAAGACCTGACTCACGTTACTGGACATAACCTTGAACTAAACAGTATGGGAGCTTGGCTCAGTCCTTGGTGACATCAGTAAGACATAGCAATGGCATCAATCTGGAACATACAAAGGCATGCCAAATTTGACGAGAGACGAACATATTCGTCCCTATAAAGTTGACTACAACACCTCTCAACCTAACCCGTTTAACTCTAGGTCCACACAGAGTCTCAATAACCTCCTACTCGAGGAACTGTTGGGAGCAGAATCTATTGGGGTTGATGCCCTAAATCTCGTAGGGTTTTGTAGTTTGTAAACATCTGCATGAACAAACGCTTGTGATGTAATAATATCAAATATTTTCTTCACTGTTGTCTATGAAATATGAGATATTTTAGTTTCATTTACCACAAACCAATAAACTAAGTTCCCTGATTGTCATTGTAACTTAAGCATGTATATGGAGACATACAAGTGGATCATGCCTTAAGTGATAACCTAAATGGTCTGTAGTATATGGATATAGGAGGGAAACCTTATCCTAGTGACATTACGGATATGACCCGCTTTATAGATGTTACAAATTTTGTAAAGTGCTACAGATGGTCTGATCCTGATCATTCATGTAGAGACATGCGAGCGAGGGTATCCTATACAAAGGAGTTTGTATAAGACAGAAGCACGAAGTATTTAGTCTCGTTATATAATGTTGTTCACGACAGAGACTTTCATTTCACTAGGATGACCATAGGTAACATGACCTTAATCCTGAGTGAGTTGGGAACTCCTACCTATGGGGGAAATCCTTTGATTTACATGGATGCGAGTGGCTAGATTGCCAACTCAAACCTACACTTTGGGGATTCGTCTGATTAGGGAGCTGGGAACTCAGCTACACAAGATGAAATTCACTCCTTCCACGAAGTAGGGGTAAGTAGATAGATTGCTCTCTTAAGGGCTGATTCTGGGGCTTGAACGTTGTGGCGCCATACACTTTCTCATGGCCCAAAAGGTGTCCACTCATAGTAGGACTATGATGTATTGTTCATTAGAGAAAACAGCTATACTTAAAGAGTTAGATGTAAGTAGAGGGACAAAATGGTAAATTGGCCGAGCTATACTTACGAGCGATTTGTGAAGGATTATCGTACTGTTGACTGGTTATATCCAATGGACACAGAAATATATCTGTAGTGAGAAGAGTGCAGTTGTCGGTCTTTAGTGGAGTACCTCGTAGTTAACGGATGGTGGATCTCGTGATTAAAGAATTTAGTCAGCTATTCACGTACTGTTGGAGCTTCAAGCTACAGGTCCATAAGGTCCCCTTGGTAGCTCAATGGATTTAAATTTAGAATCAGTTTTTGGGTCAGTTTGAAGTGTTTAAAATTGACAAGAAAGATTTTGATTACATATGATAAAATTAAACCGATTCAATTATATGTGATATAATTGATATGATGTATGAGATACATTAATTGGAGGATATTGATATTAATATGATTTATATTGAATAAAGGAGAAAGAAACTATGGTTTAAATGTTACATATGACGTGATATTAAAACTATAGGTTATAAATATAATATGATAAGTTAGTTATTATATTTATTTATAATTAAAACAATTATATGATAATTGTGGGTGGTTTCTCCTTTAACCATGCGTGAAAGTGGGAGGTTATGTTCAGTTTTCATAACTGAAGGATAAAATGAAAAATGTTTTCATTTTGAAGACATCGCTTTATTAAGTGCATTACTAATTGTTTAGCTCACGGGAGACTACACGATAGCCTTTAAGTGATTTTCTAAACAATCGTGTACTAGCGCCTTTTACTAAACCATCGTGTAAAGCGATTTACTAAGTGGTCACGTGCCAAGCAAGATTCTCTAAACGGTCATGTAAACAATCAAGAGTGTTTAACTAAACGATTGTGCACCTAGCGAGATTTACTAAACGATCAGGTACACAAAGTCTATACGATAGACAGTTGTCACACCCTACCCCAGATCACCCTCTTAGCCTAGAGAAGAGCGTGACTGTAGTAGTTATCAACCCTTAGGCTAACACTTACTACCTAAAAACTCTTGCGGAATAACTCTGATACCAAATACAAATTATATGCAACGAGACAGCTATAGGCCCACAATTTATTAACTTAGAAACTTAAAATGTTTAAAGTGTTTACAACATTAGATTTACAAGTCCTAAAACCCACAAACCCTAGTCCCTATATGAATAATAGTAACATGTGTACAATATTAACCGTAACCACCTAGCAAACGGTTACAAGTCTTTTCGTCCTTTAGTGGCAGAGTAGATACTGAGTTGTCTTCAGAGGATTTGACCGCTACCTGTGGGGGGGGGGGGGGGGGACAAAAACATTTGAAAACGAGGTGAGCTTACGCCTAGTGAGTGACCGAGAAAACATAGTAAATTCTCATGCATGATTTTAGTAATGAGTTTTTAACTGAACATAAACCTTTACAATACTTTTACTGCATCATAAACGTTTTCCAAGCATAAAACATGTAAAGCTGTTTTAAACATAAAACAATAAAAGCATTTCTCAAATCAAAGTACTTTATAACTGGTAAAATAATCCCAACACCAACTACTAGTTCAGAGAGAACCCTTTTGCTCAATCTTTGACTTTATTCACCTGTGGCCACATTAGGTACTACTGCTCAGATACCTTCTCCTTGTACTTCAGTATCGAGCTACTAGGATACCTTCTCCAATGTACTTCAGTATCCCGTTGGTTTGGTACCTTCTCAAACGTACTTCAGTTCCAATAAATACCTTCTCCTTGTACTTCAGTATCTAGTTGGGTGGATGCCTTCTCCTTGTACTTCGGCATCGCATTTTACCAAAATTATTTATAAACAACTTTTCTCTTTAAAGCATGTACAGTATAACACATATACAACATGGCTTTAAAGATAGTAACACATGCTGGATAAAACCAACATATGTAAATAGTTTTTCAACAATAGGCATGCGTTCACAACACAATTCAGATCTTGCTTGGAAACCACTTTATAAAACTAATAGGCATGAGAATTATTTTTGCAAAAATGATTTCTATAAAACGTTTATAATCAAAAAATTTTAAAAACGTTTTAGTTTGAAAACATTTTAGCCACTCACCTCGAATTCTGATGAACTTTTCACTCTAGTAGCTCCTCAGGTCCCTTTTTCACCCCTAGAATCCAGATTCAACGTACAACTTAGATTACTCATAGTTCCGAACCTTATTTTGAAATACTTCCTTCTATAAACTTATTCTAAAATGTCTTAGGAATATTACCCTATACTTTCAGCTCATAATTCTTCGTGGTTTGGCCGAAATCTCAAAATCTTCCAGACTGGCCCAGACTGATCCGACAGTCTGACCCTTCTGCCTTCTTCTCAACCTACAGCCCAGTTCCTTTGAGCCTTTTCCTCTGGCAGACCTACACTAAAAACTAGACTTCGAGAGCTTTTAGATGGCTTGGGAATCACTCCAAACGCACAAGTAGATTGGAATATCTCCTCGTCCAAATTTGACACATTCCTCTGAATCCTCAATACCCTCTACTTTCTCTACTAAATTTATGATTTTTGTGTGATTTGAAAATGAAATCCCAACTCCCTATTTATAGGTGTTCAAATTTCTCATGGGATTGACAGCACCTACTTGGCTGCATGGCCAAATGTTTAATCCTCCCTTTATCAACGTAAGCTGACTTCACCTTGGTTCAATGTGTTCTTCGCAAACGCATCCAACACAATTTCTTAGGGTTTAAGAATTTCTCTTAATCGGACACCTAGATTTTAATTGACATTTGCCCTTACGTCTTCAAGCTTTTTTTTTATTCAAATTAGGGTTTTTAAATGCATAATCCACCCCAACGCGTCCAAATACATCGCCCAGAAGCTTGCTCGGTCGTTCAATGCATAGGCGAGGCGTGGGCGTGACGTTCGAATGCAGCACCCGACAAGGCGTGGCTGACGCATAGGCCGCTCTCGCTCTCTCCACTCTCGCTCTCTCCCACTATCTCGCTGGTCTTGCTCTCTCCACTCTCGCTCTCTCCCACTTTCTCACTCAAAATCTAGTTCTCTCCCCTCTCGCTCTCTCCAACTTTCTAGCTCAAAATCTTGCTCTCTCTACTCTCGCTCTCTCCAATTCTCTCGCTCAAACTGCTCTCTCCAATCTCGCTTTCTCCCATTATCTCGCTGGTCTTGTTCTGTCCAATCTCGCTTTCTCCCAGTTTCTCTCCAACTTTCTCTCCAATCTCGCTCTCTCCTAGTTTCTCTCCAATCTTGCTACCTTTGTTGTTAGCTACTGTGAACAATGTTCTCCGTACACGTTTGCTCACCACTTTGTGATACTTTTACACGGATTTTCCAAATTTTTCCAAAGTAATTTTCCATATTTTTCGCATTTCACATAAATTCCACATTTTTCTCAGTCCTTCAGCCATAACGCACTTCACCTAATTTCTCCATAGCCGAATTTTTCCAAAATTTCCCAAACTCAATTTCCATATTTTTCTTTTTCAAATCCCCATTCCTTCTTCACCATTCCACACTAACTTTCTCATCAACCTACTTATTATTCAAATTTCATTACAATTTTACCAATTATAGCTCAAATTAAATTATTCAAGGAAAATCTACTTAACACTTAGAAATTTTCTTCCTCTTAACTTAGGATTTAACTTTCACTTAGTTAATTCCTTTTATCACTTGCTTAAGTAAGGAAAATAGAAATCCGGGTTTCACAACAGTTTTTTCTCCCACTTGCTTGATTGTATAGTTCGATCATTGCTTTCCTCCATCCCTCTACCAAATACAACAGAGTCCACACCTCCTGGATTCTCACTCTGAGAATACCAAGGTTGTCGAGTGCTGGTGTCTAAGAGGTTGCTTGTTCATGGAGAAGATTGTTCGTGTTCTAAGTGACAATGAGAGATTGGGTTGGCGTTCTAAGTGACAACAAGAGGTTGCTATTTCAGTCTTCACGAGAGCGAGAGATCAGTAGAAGAAGAGGTCTTCAAAGGCATGTCTCTCATTCCTTTTGTATTTAATTATAAAACCATGTTGTAATTTGTTAGAAGATGCATAACTATTCTTTATGTTTGTGAATGCCTTTAATTCTGCCACAATAGGCTTGGATAGATCTTGCTTCCGCTCATGGGTTCTCTTGAATAAGAGTTCCTTCAGAATCAACTATACTCATCATTGAAGTCTATCAACTTGAAGACTTCATTGATGAGAATGGACGAAAAGGGAACCCTAATGCCCCTAACTAACGAGAAGTCCCTATTGTGAACTAAACCTAGGGTGCTCGAAAACTGGCTTTGGATCACACCCACCCTGTCTAGTGCTACCGTCACTCCTCCTACTTTATCTCTTAGGACTCATGAAATTTTGACTAAATGAAAAATCTTGCAAAAATTGGGCTCTAACCTAGGCGAAATCCAACAAAAACTTCAAAAATCACCCTATCCCACAAAAAATATACAACAACTAAAATAAAATTCACGTGTACATAGAAAAAAACTCAACAAGTATTTCAATTTCAAGTCAAACATCATTAACTAGATTTTCAACACAAATTTAAATCAAGCCTAGATTCCATTCAATCAAAGAGATTCGACATGTGTTGCAAATTTACAGAAGAAATAAATAATGGAAGGCCCTAGAAATGAAGAAATCTCAAAAATTGCCCAAGAAAAGGCCCTAGAATTCGATTTGGGTATGAAACCCATGAATTGAAGGTTGAAAAGTGAAAAAAACCTTGAAGATTATATGAAACTGAAGAGGAATTGCAAGATTTTTGTGATTTAGGTGAAGAATAGGTGAAAGATTGGAAGAAATGTGGGAGAGAATGGTTGAAAATTGAAAGAGAAAGTGAAAAGAATAACCATTCTTGCTTAACGTAGTTCTACCTTGCAGCATTGTAACACCGTGCCCTATTTATTTATTTATTTTTTGGTTAAAGAAACTAAATTAAACCTAACCCTACTTAAACGAAAAATAAATAAAAGAAACTAAACCAAAACTTTAAAACTAATTTAAAAAAATGTCCTAAAAAACTAGAAATAGAAAATAAGAATTAAAAGAAAAATTTTCACCTCGCTGTCTCTAGGAATCGAAATTTTTTAACGTCAGTTGCTCGACGTAATCTGCTCCCTGTCAAGGTTCAAAGAAATTCTTGTTTTCTCTGGTCCTCTCTTGGATAAGTCGATATGGCCCGGTAAGACCATAAAGGTTCCCATGTTTTGAAAATAACCAAACAGGTCGAATTTGGATTTTTTAAGTTTTTTCGAAAAAAACGTAAAAAGAAAGAATCAAAAGACTCAAATGACCCAAAAGAGTCGAAATAAAGAAAAGACTAAATAGACTCTTGAGAACAATGAGAACAAAACCAAAAAATATACGATATACTAGACGACAGAACAGGGCGAGGTTTCTCAACCTCGAACTCCATCACCTAGAAATCAACAGTTGTAGGCTCAGATTCTTCATAGTCCTCACAAACTAGCTCTAGACATGGAAGGCTATCTTCCAACTCATCCTCAATGTCGACATTGGTTACCTCATTGTTGCACGCCTCTGTCATAAGATGTAAGCAGCAAGGATTCACATCCCTTCTCAACTGAATCAGAAGATTGAGTGACCAAGTCTCTCAAACTTGGAAGATCGATTCTAATCTTAGTTTGAAAACTAAAGCTCTCCTGTAGGAAGCCGCAGATCTCCTTCTCAAAAACAAGATTGTTAATAGCAAGTTGTCTAATCACATCTTTTAGTGACATACCTGAGTCGGCAGTGTGAGCTTGCATCGACATGTTAGACGTGGCAAGGTGTGGATCATAGTGGCACTTGTCCCACCCTAGGTTTCCATAGCCATAGGACTTATCCCATCTAGGCCGATGGAAATTGTCATCCATATAACTAGGATACCCTTCCATGGAGTAGTCTCGCGGAACAAGGCTCCACTGTAGGTTTGGACAAGCTTGCCCAGGGTGATCAATCCTACATGCTTGCACCTACTGTGGTTTACCTGCAACATTGACTAACCAGATAAGTTGACTTGGAAGGTCACAAACCTTGTCACTAGGCCGAGATGCTCCACTCGATTGTCCCTATTCTTGTTGATGTTATCTGTCCATGCTTAGAATATTGACACAAAAAAGAAAACAAATCAAAAGCAAAAGAATAATCTAACTAGAAATTTAACTAACAAAACGTAATGGCTTCCTCGACAGTAACGCTATTTTGATGGGAACGAGACTTACGTCATTAGCCTTAGACTTGGTCAAAAGAAAATTTGTAAATACTGAACTACTCCTATAACTACTAAAACGTAGCAACAGTGATAAGTCCAAATCGATCTGCAGGGAAACGAAGTTTGTTTCGTTAAGCTAATTTTCTAACTAGAGCGGTAAATGAGGTTTTGGAGTGGAAGAGAAAATGCGTTAAATTGAGATAAAAGGGTAAACGTATTCTAGGATAGAGGTCTGTCTAATTTCTAGAGCAAGAGAGAGTATCTATGCAATTTCTATCATGAAAATCAATAATTAAACAACACTCTATTCTAGGCATGCACGACTACTAAATCGATTCAACTTAACTAATTTCTACAAAGGCCAACAATCAATTAAATCAAAATCAATCAAGCATCCTAATTATTAGTTATGGTCAGAAATACCATACCCTAATTAAACTATATACTCTTAAATCTACTGCGTTCTTTGCGATCATATAAAATTAAAAATCATATGTATTAAGAACGAGGATTCAATTGCGTCAATTAAATGTCAGGAAAAGTCATGTTCACCAAATTATTTTCGAATCTAGATTAAATATGCATGACCAAGATTTAAGGTCAACCTATAAATCTAAGCATTCATATATAATCTTTTGCTACCATGGTAAATTCAAGCATACACAAACACAAGGAAACATGCAAGCTCAAAATTAACTAGCGAAGACATGCAATTATGACAGGGTCGTCAGTTTAACACAAATTCAAATATAATTACACTATGATTCAAAGAAAAATATAGAATTGAAGAACATCAAATTTAATTACAAAATTCTCAAGAAATAAAACATAGGGCCCTTGCTTAAAGAAATTAGATAGAAATTACCTCTTAATTCATAGAAAAATCTAAGATAAACACCCGATCCATTGATTACAACCCAAAAAAAAAAAAAAAAAAAACTAACTTAAAGATACTAAAATTTGAATGGAAAAGAATAAAAATGAAGATCAAACTCAGCCTCTAACAATTCGGCCCCAGAATTCAGCATATGATGACGAACAGAAATGCACGTCATTATAGGCCTTTTATTTAGAATTATGAAGGCTGTTAAGTAGAAGATGCGGCGATTATACTAAGAAATCATGAGAAAACGAGCTTGCATAGATCGGCATTAAGAATCTCGGCTAACCCACTATTATGCGTTATTATGCATTCAATTATTTATATTTGTAGCAAACGTAGAAATTGATCGCATGCGCGAAAGCCAGGCTATCGCGAAGACGACCGCATGTGGGGAATCTCTCCATCGCAAAGGTGAATGCATATATTTGACGCATGGATGTTGCGGCCATTAACAACATGCGTCCATCGCATAGAAGTTGCGGCTATAGAGTAATAACCATAATAGAGGGATGAGCGCAAGGGTAGTGGAATGCGTTGATACTTCAGAAACCAAGCATGTACGCATACCTTGGGAGTATCAAAAGGTGATGTTGACATTTCACCTACCACGCTGTTATCAACAGAGATTTAAAGCAGTCCATCACGCTGTTAGCAACAGAATTTCAGAGAAGGACCATTAATATTGTCAGCGATCAAGTTATAAATAGAAGCCACAAAGTAGAACTTAAAATAATCCAAGGTCCTCTGCCTGAAGGCTACCTTCGGGTGGATCCTTGTGATCCAGACCAAAGAATGAGAAGATAGTCTTGAGAGTTCTTCATCCCCTTAACCATTTCGAGTGACAACCGGAGTCTTCGCTGGAGTTAGAGCTCGAGAGAGTCTACTCCACCGCCATCCATGGCACCACCGGCAGCCTTGACACACATCTGTTGGAAGCAAGACATTGCTTCCGTCTGGCCCTCCATTTCTCTTCTATCTTTGTATTGTATTACATTATGGATTAAGAGTATAATACATTTTGTGATCAATGAATTTCTATATTTTCCTTCAATTCCATCTCCACCTTCATTTACTGAGCATCCTTTACTTTCATTGCATCATTAAGTAAGACTGCTAGAGTATCGCATACTTAGTCATGCGGCATAGATATATACAACATGTAGCAAACCACCGAGAGGTGTGCATTACGCAAGTGTTGTGAGAAAATCCTATTTGCTTAGTGTGAAGCTGTAGCAACGCTTGTCTATAAGCGGATGCAATGCTTGTCTATGAGTAGAATCAGTAACAACCAACTGCCCGGGAGGGTAAGTAGTTGATCACATTAAGCAAAGTAAGCAAGTGTTCACTAGAGATAGGAATAATCTTAAATCAACCATGTTTTATGTGATTACCTTGTCTTATGAGTGTATCATTCATCATTTAGGCATACTCGGGAATCTAGACTCGGGAGAGTAGATTGGATTGAATAAGCAAGAATGGGGACTTAGGAATAAGCTCCATCTGCTAATACACAGCGTATGCACCCTTTAAGTAGGATATGGTGGTATGCGGACTACTTGTTTATGTGTGAGAGCACGTGAGTGGGAATAGAGACTTAGAAATAAGGCCTCTCGCCACTATCGCATATACATCACATACATCTTTGTCAAGTGTGTATAGCATGATCGCATAGCATGCGTTGGCTGGGGTTACCCTTGCGGTCAAGCTTGGAGTTGCGATGAAGACATCATCGCCATTTTATCTATTTTCCCATACATTTTACTATGCGTTAACAGTTGTCATGTCTCTATCTCTCATAGTCATACTTCCATGCTTAATCTGTTAGTTAGGAGTAGGAGTAGCACATAGTCAATAACCCTCAACATTCTTTTATTCTTCGCTGCAAACAAATTACTTCATAACATTTTGCTACAAGTCCCTAAGTTCGACCTTGGATCATTTGAGAAACTTGCGATCTCGTTATACTTGGTGAGAGCGAAAGAAAACTTGTGATAGGAATGCATGGTCATTGCACACGAGATTAACGCATACTTTCCATTCCAATACATGACCACCGACACATGAGAACAAACATATAGATTAAGACATGCATCATATATGCACTTCTAAATTTTCATCATCAGCATACTTTGACCTAACAGTGAAAATAAATATTTATAGAACAAATCGCAGTGTTGCAATGTTGCCTTGTGTTTGGGCCAAAGAAGACACACGCGTGGACGTAAAGGGAAGCGTCACTCTAATCGGAGTCTTGCAACGTTGCCCTGCACACCAACATTCTACCTTCCAGTGTCAGGCAAGCATTGGACCAAGGCAAAGGTTGAACGTTGCGATGCTGAAGTAGGGGCATTTTGGTCTGTTTGCTCCTTTGAAGCTCATATGCTCAAATTGACTCCATTTTACTTAAAATTAATCCTTTCGGCTCCAAATACTCGATTCTACCTCTTGATTTCTCGGTACCTATAAAATAGGGCAATAAACACATATAATCCAATAACAAGCCCGAATTAAGCTAGGAATAATAACTCTTTTTGAGAGTGTTGATGGGAAAAGGAAAGGAAAATAAATATGATTGTCTTATGTTATGAGTTACTCTCCATGCGTTGAGGCCATGCGTTGGACTAGAAAATATGAAATATGCATTAAGCTCGTATGCAATGACCTTGTGTTTCAATCACAAATTTTCTTGCTTTCTCGCCAAGTATAAGGAGAACGCAAGTTTCTCGGGATGATCCAAGGTTGAACACAGAGACTTGTAACTTAATAATGTTGTGAAGTAATGCATTTGAGGCGATGAATAAAAGTAAAAAGACAGAAGTTAATGAAATATGCGCTGCTCCTACTCCTAACTAAATAGATTGAGCAATGGAAGTTTAACTATGAGGATTGGTAGAGATGCAACAATTGTTAACGCATAATAATATTCATTATGTTAGGTCGCTTAAGTAATCCCAGCTCACCACACTAATGCATCGCACACCTCTCAGTGGCCAGCTGCATGCTTATATCTCTATAATGCATAGTTGCATCGAGCATGAGATCGTTCCTATCTCTGGGAACAAAGCTTACCTTACTTTAGTGTGTTCCACTACTCACCTCTCAGGCAGTTAGTTGCAGCTAATCAGCTCATAGACAAGCATTACGATAACCTCACACCAAGGGAAGAGGATTAACTCACTATACTTCTATAACACACACCTGTCGGTGGGTTGCTACATGCGTCCTATCTCTAGGCAACATGACTGAGTATGCGACTATCTTCGATACTCAACTCAACGATGATAAAGACAAAGAAGATGATGAAGATGGTGCTGAAGGAACTAAGATATGCATTGATTACAAATTGTATTAATGATTTAACCAAAATGTAATACAATACAGAGATAAGAGGAGAGGTGGAAGGCTAGATGCAAGCAATCTCTTTCTTTTCGCCCGAAATGCGTCAAGGCTACTAGTGGCACAATGGATGGATGGTGGAGAAGTCTCTCTTGAGCTCTATCTACGAAGAAACTCCAGTCGTCACTCGAAAGGGCCTGTGGAGGTGGAGAATCCTCAAAGAGTGTCTGCTTATGCTCTCATCTGTGATCACAAGGATCTGCTTTAAGGCAGAAACTCGGATGTTTTGAAGTGAAGATCCAAGGTGTTATTTATAGAGCTTAAACACCGAAAGCGTGATGATTGCGTTCTGAGTCACTGCTACTTTTGTCGCGGTATGGGCAATGTCAACATCACCTTATCTTGTTGATACTCCCAAGGTATGCATTCAGGCTTGTTTCTCTTGAAGTGTCAACGCATTCCACCCACTTGGCGATCAATTTCCATTACGATTATCACTCAGTGGACGCGACATTCCATGCGGCGAACTAGTCTTTATGAAACTTTTCATGCGGTTACTCTTGCGGCGGACTAAGGTCGACACATGCGGTCAATCCCTGCAACGACTGCAAAAAAAAAAAAAAAAAGATGCTTTGTTGCAGGATAACGCATGATATAAGGTTAGTGAGGATTTCTAATGCTAGTCGACGCAAGCTCACTTTTTCACATGAATTCTTGGTATTATTGACACATATTCTTCTTATTAGCCTTCATAATTCTAAGTAAAAGGCTACAATAGCTTGTATTTCTACAACTATTAGAGTGCTATTAGCTACTTCTGCCAATGAATTTCTTTTGTTTTATTATCTACTGTTAAACAATTTTTCTTTAAAATTCCTCATTTGATAATCATTTGGTTGTTTTTATTTTTGAAAACTAAACCTATAAACACAACCCTATAAACATAACTTATGCCTATTAATTGTTTGGTTTTGATATATAGGTTTTAGGAGTGTGTTCTAAAAAGTAAAAACTAAAAAAGTAGTTTTAAAAAACTTTTCTTTGTTTTTAAATTTAGCTAAGAATTCAAGTGTTAGTCCATAAAAATGAAAAATATGGTAAGTAGATGAAATTCACTGGGAAGAAATTGTGAGGGAAAAATCACAAATTTAAATTCAAATAGTTCTAACAAAGAATAATTCTTATTAATAGAAAAAAAAACCAAAGTATTTACAATTGATCATCAATAAGGGATTCTTTGCTCACGCACGATTTCTTTTTTTTTTTTTTTCTGTCTGACGACTTCATTACGTTGTCATTCTTCTTCTCTTCTCTTCTCTTCCCTTCTCCTTCTTCTTCTCCTTTTCTTCTTCTTCTTCTTCTTCTTCTTCTTCTTCTTCTTCTTCTTCTTCTTCTTCTTCTTCTTCTTCTTCTTCTTCTTCTTCTTCTTCTTCTCTTCTAGGTTTTTAGATCATAAGTATGATGTAGGCTTTCTTTTTCTTCTTCTTCTTTTCTTTTCTAGGTTTCCAGAATCTTGGAATTCTATCAATTTGGTTGTTGTATTTGTGTTCTTTTCAATTTTTTCTTAATTTTTATTATTCTTTGGTTTTTATTTTTTGTTGTGCAAATAGATAGTTTTTGTGTGAATATTTATGGATGTGATCATTTTTCTACCACTGATAGACAATGATAAAGATTTATCACTATCTATCAATGATACACGGTGATAGAGCTCTATCATCAGTGATAGACTGTGATGGAGCTCGTGATAAACAGTGATAGAGCTCTATCATAGTCTATCACTGATAGATACTGATAGAGCTCTATCACTGTCTATCACTTATATAAAGTTATAGAACTATATACATATTAATATTTCCTTATATAATCTTCTTTTCCTTTTTTTGAGTAACTTGATACTATGGTTAATGTTCTTGCAATTGAATCTTAGGATTCTATCAATTTTGTTGTTGTATTTGTGTTCCTTTCAACATTTTCTGAGTTTTTATTATTCTTTGTTTTTGATTTGTTGTTATACAGATAGATAGTTTTTTATGTGAATATGTATGGATGTGAACATTTATCTACAACTGATAGACAGTGATAGAGATCTATCACTATCTATCAATGGTAACGGTGATTAAGCTCTATCACCAGTGATAGATTGTGATTGAGCTCTAATACTATCTATCTCTTATATAAAATTATAGAGCTATATGCATATTCATATTTTCTTATATAATCTTCTTTTCTTTTTCTTGCAGTAACTTGATACCATGATTAATGTTCCTATAGTTTTTTTTTTATGGTGGACAGTGGACTTATTATAATTCTTATGAGAATTATAGTGTTGTTGGAGTTTTTGTTGATGATATGATAAACTTCAATGGTTTAGTTTGTTTAATATTGGGTGAAATTTAGTTGATGTTTCTATAGATTTATCAGTAATATTGGATTTTGATCAAACTAATATTCAATCTATATTCCAAATAAAACAAGATAAGGATGTTAGTTGATATCTGTCTTTGGCTAAAGATTCAAGGACTAGGCATCCTTTAGTTGCTCATGTTAATCATCATTTTGTAGAAGGATCTTGTACTGGTATTAGTGGTGGAGGCGGTGATAGATTGCTATGTTTAGGTTCTTCTAGTTCTTCAAATGATCACGTTATACTAGATGTTTGTTTTAATGGTGATTTGAAGGAAAAAGATGTATTTGAAGTAAAGAAATACTATCCAAGAATTTTTATATAATAGTAGTGAATAAGAATTTTCAATTTAGGACTACACAATAAAATTCAAAGTCACTTGAGTTGAAATGTTTGCAAGAAGGATGTCAATGGTATGTTCGGGCATCTCAGTACAAGAAAAGTGAGTTATGGATGCTACATATTTTACCATAATTGTTCAATGAATACAACTCAAAGGTGTCATAGGAAAGCTTCTTCATCTGTAATTGGAGACTGCTTAAAAGAAGATTTTAGGCTGAAAGAAATGAATCCAAGTATTAGTTATCAAAGTATCAATTATCTGTAACTGGAGACTGCTCACAGTTGTTCTTAAGGCTTGTACTAAGCTTGGTGTTAATATTAGTTATCAAAAAGCTTGGAGGGCAAAAGAACACGTATTGAGATCCTTAAATGGTGATGCAGATGAGTCATATAACTCGATTCATTAGTTTTTTGAAAGGTTGAAAGAAATGAATCTAAGTATTACTACAAATGAAGTATTCTTCTTATAAAATTTATATCACTGTCTATCATAGATATCGCATCGCTTAGAGCGCATCATTGGTAAACAATCACATAGTACCATTGTATAGTAAATTCAACGTATTGTTTAGTTCCCATGCCTAAGCTAAACGATCGCTTAGTGCTATCGTATAGCAAATTGAACGCACCGTTTAGCTCTCACAGGTACACGATCGTCTAGCGTTCAACATCATAATGACCAGCGCCCATTGCTATACGTTTGTCTAGCTTTTCTTCATATCGTGTAATGTCAGGAGCTGGACGATCATTTAATAACTGGAACCTCATCAACGATTTTAAGTAGAAGTTGAAAAACTGGAACAGCAGCTCGACCTCCTTCACTTGTTTCTTCAATTACATCTTAATTTCGACTCTAATGACTCCAAATAAATTACAGACTCTTGCTAACACATAAAATTTCATCAAACAAGAGCCAATTATAAATTTAAATGAGAAATTAAAGAGAATTAAAATGTCAAATCTTAGAAAACCATATCAGTGCACCAACTTCATATTTCTCATATAAAACACCCACCAAAATTAAATTAAACCGAATTGAATGCTTATTTGATGCTCTGATACCAATTGTAGGATTCTATCAACAGTAGTGGAAGCAAAAAATCATCTAAGCACTAAAATTCACTAATTTTGGAAAAATATAAAGCATGTTTTGCGAAAACAAGTGAGTTTCAAGACATACCTATTGCAGAACTTCTTCAAAGCTCCTCCACCAGCTACTATCTTCTCCAAATCTTGTTGTAGACCACCTCAATATCTTCCCCACTATTCTCTTGGTGCTCTAGATTTAGTTGGAGGAACTCAAAACAAGCTTGAATCAAGGGTAGAAGGAGAAATGCTCACTGCAAAAAATCAGCTGAAGAACTCTTTCTTTAAACCAAAATTTCTCTCAAAATCTCTATAGATTGCATGCCCGATTTTCACTCTAATCTCTTCATTATATTGCAAATCAACAAGCAAAGAGAAGAGTTGCATGAGTTGCAGCTCATGCTTAGAGAAGACAAGGCAAAGATAATGCCATTTGAGTGAGCTACTTGGTGATGGATATGGAAAAACCTCTTTTTCCATTTTATGTGTTTTGTTTGTTTTATTTTTTTTTCTTTCAATTTTATCATAAACTCAAAATTCTGATTTAGAAAATCTATTTGATTTTTAAAATGAAAAAATTAATTAATTTCATAAATTAATTATTAAATAAAACTTATTTAATTTAATATCAAATATGAAATTAATTTTAACACATATCCATCTTTATCTATTTAAATCATATTTAAAATAAATTCTCCTATTCCATTTAATTCTAAAATTAAACATAAAATTATATCTCATGCTATTTTAGAGCTAGTCCGTTACGACCTAATAGGGGGGACCTCGCGGACCTATAGATCATGGGCTCTAACGATCCAAGATTAATTGGCTAAACTCATTAGACCAAATTAATCTCCATTCGTTAACTAATGGGTCACTCCACTAAAGACCATAGTTGCACTCCTCTTACTGTAGATATATTATGTCCACATGATTTATCCATAATCAACAGTCGACACTTCACAGGTTGTTCGTAATAATAGCTGGGTCAAATATTTGTTTTACCTTGAGATTATGTCTTATTCCTCAAGTCCCTACTGATCCTCTAATGAATAATTGGTTTGTGATCCAATCACTAAACCAAATTCTCTCAGCCCAGTGAGAGAGTGGGGCCTCTTGTTCAAAACTTGGATTCAGTACTCTAGAGAACAACCTTTCTTCTATCCCTAAATTAGGTAGGCGTGAACTCCGTCTTGCACCCTATGTCCCCAGCTATCTATCCGATCTTACCACTGAAATGTGAGTCTTATTGAGCCAGCGCAGTTGAGCCTACCCTCAACTATGAAAATCTAAGGGCAATCTTGAATAAACAGAAGTTCATAGTTAGCTCAGGATTAAGATCAAGTTACCTAGGTCATCTAGGTGAAATAATCAGTTTTAGAAAATAAACAGCATTATAAATTAAGAGTAACTTATTTATTGGTCCTGATCTTATGAAAACTCATTGCATAGGATGCCCCCACTCCTCATGTCATAACATGTACGAATTAGGATCACATCGTATGTAGCACTTTAGAACTCTTTGTAACAACTACAGAGTAGGCCGCATCCAATGGTGTTATCAGAATAAGGCACCCAACCTCATTCATATACGATAGATCATTTTGATTATTTACTTGACCCCAATCCACTCTTATGTCTCCACATAAAGTTGAAGTATTCATACAATAGTCATGGGTCTTAGTTTATTGGATTTAGACTTTCATACAATTTATGAGATCAATTCAAAGTATATTGATAATAGAAAATGTTTATTATTTTACAAACTGCGCGTTTTTAGGATATAAAACCCAACAATACACCCACTTGAACTAAAACTTCAGTGGATCAATATGTAAAAATATATACAATGTTGAGTTTACATGTAGAAAATAAAATGTACAAATACAATAACCAAGGGCATTACAATACCCACAAATTCTCCCACTTGCCCTAGTGATACAAAACTCGTAGACCTAGTCCTACTAGGTAACCCTCAAACACTTTAGCCGAGAGGGCCTTTGTAAATGGATCAGCTATGTTTCTTTTGCCGATTCACTTGCCGCTACATACTTAGCTTCCATTGTGGAGTCCACAATACGACTATGTTTGTTGCTCCTCCACACAACTGCTCCTCCGTTAAGAGTGAATACTGACCCGAAGTTGATTTCCTCGAATCAATATCGGTCTAAAAGTCAGAATTAGTGTATCCAGTAAGGATCAAATCCTTCATACTCAAGAATATAATCTCTCGTTCTCTGAAGATACTTGAGAATGTTTTTAACAGTAGTCCAATGGTCACGACCAGGATTGGACTAAAATTTGGTGACAATTTCTACGACATAGCATATATCGGGATGAGTACACAACATTGCATATGTCAAACTCCCAACTGCAAATGCATATGGAATTTGATTCATCTCCTCAACTTCTTGAGGTATTTTAGGACTTTGTTCCTTAGACAGGTGAATTCCGTGCCTGAAAGGTAAAGATCCTTTCTTGGAATTTTGCATTTTATACCTAGACAACATCTTATCTATATAAGATGCTTGAGATAATGCCGATGTTCTATTCTTGTGATTCCGAACAATTTGGATTCCAAGAACATACTGTGCTTCTCCCAAATCTTTCATTTGGAATTGTGAAGTCAACCATCTCTTAACATCAACTAGATATTCTATCTCATTCCCAATGAGTAAAATATCATCAACATACAACACCAGAAAAGCGGCAGTTTTGTTGACGATTTTCTTGTAGACACAGGGTTCGTCAATATTTTGTTCAAAGTCATAAGATTTGATCGCAGCATCAAATCTCATATTCCAGGATCTAGAAGCTTGGTTTAATCCATAAATGGATTGATTAAGCTTGCAAACCTTTTCCTCTTGACTCTGCTGTATAAACCCTTCTGGTTGAGACATATAGATACTCTCTTCAAGATAGCCATTTAGAAAAGTTGTTTTGACATCATTTGCATATTTCATAACCATAAAATGTGGCTATGAACAAGAGTATTCTTATATACTTTATCATGGCAAATGGAGAGAAGGTTTCTTCAAAATCTAACCCTTCTCTTTGGGTAAACCCTTTTGCTACTAGTCTAGCTTTGTAGGTCTGTATCTTACTAGCTTGGTCTTGTTTTCTCTTGTAGATCCATTTGCAACCGATGGGTTTTACCCCTTCAGGTTGATCTACAAGATCTTAGACAGAATTGAAATACATAGATTCCATTTCAAGGTCCATGGCTTTAATCAATCGGTCTTTGTCCACATCGTTCATTGCTTGATTAAAAGACAATGGATCCTCTAAACCATAATCTGGTATGATGACTTGATTTCAATTAAACCCATGTACCAGTCAGGCTGTTGCATAACCTTCCCACTACAATGAGGCATTCTCAACTCTTGAGAAGGATGTAAAGTATCAGTTTCATCAACAACTGTAATATTGATTGAAAGAAGGATATCAAAACAATTCAATATGTCTATGTGTTTTTATAAAGAAATCACAGTCGAAATTTGCTATTATAATTGTATATGTTGATTACTTAAATATAACTGGGATTCCTGAACAACTTTCAAAGGCAATAGAATATCTTAAGAAATAGTTTGAGATGAAAGATCTCGGAAGAACAAATTTTTTCCTTGGCTTGCAAATTGAGCATCTAGCAGATGAGATATTTGTTCATCAATCAACTTATATAGGAAAAGTTTTTGAAAAAGTTCTATATGGACAAAATACATCCATTGAACAATCCAATAGAAGTTCATTCACTAGATGTGAAGAAAGATATATTTTGACCTCGAAATGATAATGAAGAACTTCCTCGTCCTGAAGTACCATATCTTAGTGCAATTGGTGCACTTATGTATCTTGCTAATAATACAAGACCAGACATTGCATTTACAGTAAATTTATTAGTAAAATATAGTTCTTTTCCAACAAAAAGACACTGGAATGGAATTAAGCATATACTCCGTTATCTTCAATGAATGATTGATATAGGTTTGTTTTATTCAAATAAATCGAATTTAGATTTGGTTCGTTGTGTAGCTTCTGGATATTTATCTAATCCACACAAAGCTAGATTTCAAATAGGTTATCGATTCACAAGTGGACAATGAAACAAACCATAATGGCTACTTCCCTAAATCATGTTGAAATTCTTGCAATTCACGAGGCTAGTCGAGAATGCGTATAGCTAAGATCAATGAATCAGAAAATTTGTGGAGCATGTGGTTTGTCTTCTAGTAAAAATCATGTAATGATATTATACAAAGATAACACAACATGCATATCCTGAATCAAATGAGGATGTATTTAAGTAGGATATATTTAAGGAGATAGAGTAAACCATATTTCACCAAAGCTTTTCTATACTTATGATCTTGAACAAAATGACGAGGTCACTATACAACAAATTTGTTCGAAAGATAACTGGTAGACATATTTACAAAGACATTACCTATTGCAGTCCTTGAAAAACTGGTGCATGACATTGTAATGCAGCAACTCAAACTTGTGCATAACATTGTAATTTTTTCTAGTAAGACTTTAACGAGACATATTTCATATATATAATAGGCATCTAAGGGGGAGTATTATAAATATTATGATAATAGATGCCCATTAAATTCTCATGCTTTGTGTCAGTTGACCATGTATCATGTCCCCATTTTCCAAAGTATCTTCCATGTGTCTCAACATTACACATTACTAATGTCCATGTAGTCCACCTTCTACATGCCAAATTGCCTATAAATAATGGCATTTGATGGGTTTTTGAAGACACACATTGGGCAAATTCCATAAAAATTAGAGAAAGTTGAGAATTTAGAGAAACTTCTTATTTTATATTTTGCTAATTTATTTTATTTTGTTTATTTATATATTATCTTTAATTTATTTCAATATTTATTTATTTTACTATTATATTATATTATATTTATTTTAATATTATATTTTATTGGTATCTATGTTCTTATTGCGCTCCTCAAGTTCATAACATTATCATTATTATTATTGTATATCTTTCATATTTTAGGATCAAGCTCCACCCTCACCTTTGTTAAGGATATTTTAATATTATATTTTAATGGTTTTGCTTCGTCTCTTTCTTTTTTTCTTTTTTTATTTGCTTTTCTTTCTCTCGTTTTTGCTTATAGTTTTTGCTTCTTCTCTTTCTTTCTTTTTTATTTTCTTTCCTTTATCCGGTTTTTGCTTCTTCCTTTTTTTTTTTACTTTTTTATTTTCTTTCTTTTCCTTCTTCTTCCATTTCTTTTTTTTTTAATTTTTTTAATTTCTTCGGTTTTTTCTTCCTCCCTGTTTTTCTTTTCTTTTTTTTTTTTTTTAATTTTCTTTTCTTTCTCCAATTTTCTTCTTCCCTTTCCTTTTTTTTTTTTTTTTTTTTATTTTCTTTCATTTCTCTAGTTTTTTCTTCTTTTTTTTTAATTTTCTTTCTTTTCTCCTGTTTTTGCTTCTTCTCTCTCTTTAAATTTTCTTTCATTTATCCAATCTTTTCTTCTCCACTTCATTTCATATGAATTCTGAGGTTGAGTTTCGTACTCAAGACTTGAAAATATCCAATTCATAAGTAACGTAGCATCAACAAGCCAATCATCAAGTTTGATTATTATAACGAAACATTAAATATAAATAGCAAATGAAAACGGATTTGAAAGAAACTACCTTTTTTAGTCCAAAAATTTGCACCATTTTTAGAAAATTTCTTAAAACTTTGAATTAAGAAACGAGAATAGTTATTAAACAAGTTTATTTCTCAAAAAATGAGAAATGTGTATAGTACCAAACAGGCCAATAGCATTTTTCCTCTTTTTATAGGACTAATATTTTCTTAAAGTCTATCAGTGATAACCACTAATATTTTCTATCATCGATAGCTTAATCTTTGATGATTTTTTTCACAGTTAATAGCTACTTATAGAAGTCTATCGTTGATAGCCAAATTAGAGAATTTAATTAATAAAGTTGAATCTTGAATTAAAGTGTAAGTGAAATGCCTAGAAGTTAAGACTAATAGCATGTTATCATTGATAGAAGTTATCAACGATGACATGTTATGTGATGGTAAAAAGGAATCACAGAAGTTATCTCTGATAGCATGTTATCAATGATAGAAGCTATCACCGATAACTACGATATAAGTGATATAAGTGATATTGGTGATAGAACTTAGGTGATATCTGTATATCGATGATATTAATGATATAAAAGTCAATTTCATTTGATGAAATTCTATCATTGATAGCCACTGCTAAAAGTTATCGGTGATTGCTACTGATTGAAGTTATCAATTATAGCCATAACTATCAGTGATATCTGTATATCAGTGATATGACTTAGGTATATATCAACAAAATGAATGATATTAATGATATTCGTGATATGACTTAGGTAAATACTAGAGATAGTCACTTATAGACCTGTCATTGATAGACTTCTATGTAGGATTGTATCAATCGCAGTGGAAGAACAAGGATTATCTAAGCATTCAAATTCACTAATTTTGGCATAATATAAACATGCTTCTGTAGAAAAATGGGTTTCAAGACATACCTCTTGAAGAACTTCTTCAAAGCTCCATCTCCAGTAGCAATCTTTTCCATATCTTGTTGTAGACCATCTCAAGATGTTCCCCTACTATTCTCTTGGTGCTCTAGATTGAGTTGTGGGACTCAAAACAAGCTTGAATTAAGGGATGAAGGAGAAAAGCTCACTGCTGCAACAAGGTTGAAGAACCTTTCTTCAAACCAGTTTTTCTCTCAAAAACCTTTTGATTGCATGCCCGTTTTACACTCCAATCTTCTCAATATATTGCAGATCAACATGCAAAGAGAAGAGTTACATGTGTTGCAGCTCATGCTTGGAGAAGACAAGGCTAAATGGTTGCTTCATGAGTGAGCTAGTTAAGTGATGGATAATGGAAAAATCCATTTTTCCATTTAAATGTGTTTTTGTTTTCTTTTTCAATTTTATTTAAAAATCAAAATTTGATTTAATAAATTTATTTGATTTTAAAAATGAAAAATTAATTAATAAATAAAACTTAATTAATTTAATATCAAATATTAAATTAATTTTAACACATATCCATCTTTATATATTTAAATCATATTTAAATATATAAATTCTCCTATACCGTTTAATTCTAAAATTAAACATAATTATATCTCATATAATTACTAATTCCCTTAATTCTAATTTGAACGTTTCAAATTAACTTATCACACTATTCTAGAGCTAGTCCGTTACGAGCTAATAAGGGGACCTCGCGGATCTACAAATCATAGGTGCCAATGATCCGAGATTAATTAGCTAAACTCATTAGACAAGATTAATCTCTATTCGTTAACTAATGTGTCATTCCACTAAAGCCCATAGTTGCACTTCCCTCACTGTAGATATATTATGTCCACATGATTTAACCATAATCAGCAAATCGACCCTTCACAGGTTGTTCGTAATAATGGCTGGGTCTAATGTCTGTTCTACCCACGAGATTATGTCTTATTTCTCAAGTCCCTACTGATTCTCTAATGAACAACTGGTTTGTGATCCAATCACTAAACCAAACTCTCTCAACCCAGTGAGAGGGTAGGGCCCCTTGTTCAAGACCTGGATTCAGTACTTGAGAGAACAACCTTTCTCCTATCCCTAAATCGGGTAGGCGTGAACTCCGTCTTGCACCCTATGTCCCCAGCTATTTAATGATAATAATTTAAATATAAATATGATAACTAACTTATCATAATATATACAAATATAACATATAACCTATAGTTTTAATATTGTATCACATACAATATAAACTATATTTTCTTTTCTATTTTATATGACATTTAATATAAATCCTATTTATATTAAATTAACAACCATGAATCCAATTCATAGAAACTATATTTGAATCTAATTCAAATATTTATTTTCACCCATTAAGCTATAATGTATCAAATACATTACGACAATTATATCACATATAATTGAAAAAACATAATTACATCATATATAATTAAATCCCTCTATTAATTTGAACATTTCAAATTAATCAAAAAATTGATTCTCAACTAAATCCCATTGAGCTACCAAGGGGACCTCATGGACCCGTAGCTTGAAGCTTCAATAGTACATGAATAACTAATTAAACTCTTTTAATTACATTATTCACCAACCGTTAACTGTGGGAACTCCACTAAAGACTGACAGCTGCACTCTTCATACTACAGATATATTTCTATGTCCATTGGATATAACAAATCAACAGTACGATGACCCTTCACAAATTGCTCGTAAGTACAGCTAGGCCAAATTATTGTTTTGACCCTGTAGTTACATTTAACTTTTTAAGTACCACCGATCCCTCTAATGACCAATAGATCATAGTCCAACTATGACTAAACCCCTCTCGAGCCAGGAGATGGTATGGCGCCACATTGTTCAAGACCCGAAATCAGCTCTTAAGGGAGCAATTTATCTACTTACGCCTTCCTCGGGGAAGGAGTGAATTCTATCTTGTGTAGCTGTGTTCCCAACTCCCCAATCAGATGAATCCCTAAAATGGTAGGCTTATTGAGTCGGCGATCTGGTCACTCTCACCCATACAAATCAAAGGATCACCCTCATAGGCTCAGTTCACAACTCACTCAAGATTCAGGTCATGTTACCTATGGTCATCCTGGTGAAATGTAAGTCTATATCATGAACTGCGTTATATAATGAGACTAAACATTTCATGGTCTGGTCTTATACAAACTCCTTTGTATAGAATATCCCTGCTCGCATGTCTATATATGAATGATCAGGATCAAATCATCTAGCACTTTACAACAATTATAACACCTACAAAGTGGGCCATACTCATAGTGTCACCAGGATAAGGTACCCAGTCTTATCCATCCACTACAGACCATTTAGGTTATCATTTAAAATGATCTACCCGTATGTCTCTACATTGGATGCTAGTTTATTGGTTTGTAGTTAATGCAACTAAAATATCATATATTTTATAGATAATGAATAAAATATCATATATTTTATTAAATACAAAATGAGTTTGTTCAACAATGTTTACAACTGTAGAACCCTATGAGATTTAGGGCATCAACCCCAAAAAAATGTAACTATTTTAAGGTTGTATTAATGTTTCTTAAATTGAAAGTTATCACTGATAGCAGCTATCAACAATAGCAACTCAAAGTAGCTATCAATGGCTATCATTGATAGCTGCTATTAGTTGATAGTTTTGAATTTGAGAAAATCGGAAAAAGAAACACGGAATGGTTGGCTGCATATGTGCTTTTTAGTCATTTACCTATACAGCTACCATTGATAGATGCTACCAGTGATTTCTGGCGCTAATTTTTTGCCATATCCCTAATATGTTTATCCTTGTTATACATCTTTTATTATTTTGGGCTAATTGTTATCTGTGCAACCAACTTTTTTGTTAACCTTCCTCCAATGGCCAAATTTGAATCTAACTTCTACTTCTTTTGAAATCTCATTTTTTTCTCTGTTTTGACAACAACTTCTCTATAAAAACTTCATCTTCTGCAATTCTTTTTTATTTTATGGAAAAGCTATCCTCGACACTATTTTCTTCTATTGTGTTCAACATTGTCCATGAGTGCTTAAATCTATATATCTAACCATTTGAGAGCATTTCTTTAGGTTTTCGATTTCATAGTTTCAATTGAGAATTTGAATAAGGTGTGAGTACACCTTCGGTTTAAGCATAGTAGTTTAATCCCGCAAAAAAGAATTTGGTCTAGTGGTTTGATCCTAAACCCGATTAAAAGGGGATCATCGCGCTTTTGTTTTTAACTTGTTTAAAAAGATCGGTATAGGTTGGATCTTAATCTTGCAAAATGATCGGTTGGAGGTTGACTTTTAAACCTGTAAAACGAGTGGTAAATCAGTTTGGTTTTACCTGTTAAAAAATCAATGTAGTAAAAATACCAAAGAAAGTGTTTTAAGAAGTGGAGTAGAGATTTCTGAACCATTATAAAAATTACTAGTGTCATCTCTTTCTCCTTACTCTTTTTAATCCTAAAATTTAATTACTATGTATATAGATTGCATACTTACAAAATCTTCAATGTGCTATTTTTCATTCCTTGGCAATCCATTCCTCCCATTGCCTGAAAAATATAAAGGAAGAAAGAATGAGTATAGCAATACCCAGTAAGTGACTGGTTACTAGGCACTCTAGGTAACATGTTAACTTGTCTATCTAGGCATCGGTGTACTACTAGGCGCTCTAGGTAACCTATTAGAGACTAGTGAGAAGTCTTGGGACCCACTGAACTATGTAAATATTATTATGATGTTTTATGTTGGTGTTGGGCCCAGTGTTGAGAGGTTGTTTTTTTTTAAAAAAAAGTTTGTTTAGTCTGGTGAATGTTATATGAGATCCAAGGTTTCTTAAGTGGGTTAAGGAAGCTCGTCAAGTAGTGGATGCCACAAAAGCTAAAAAATAGTACTTATCCTGATACAGGTTCTTCATTATAAAAAATTCAACACTTATTTATTTTTTTAAGGAAAGACTTTTTATTCACTATCCAAAGATCAAACTCATCATTTATGTCGGAGCTTGTAAGAATAAATTAAATGTGACTCATCCATGCCTTCCGTCCTTTCACATGCATAGGTTGTGATTCTTACATGAGTTTCACTCTTTCACATCCACGAGTTATTCCTTCATCACATGGTTAAATATTTGCATCTTATTCAAACTAACAATCAATTTATAGAAGAGTTATGACAATGAATAATTCCATAAATATATATCATTTCTAAATTTGAAGGACACACTATTTTTCCATCAAAATTTTCTTGAAGATAAGTTTGCCTTACAATGTAATGTTTGTTGGATGAATGAGGTATTCCATCCATAAGAATGCAATGTAATCTATCTAAAGAGACAACTACACATCAAATAAGACACTAGACAGAGTAAAATTGCCTTCCCAGGTGCACCAATGTTAACTCTTCTTAGGTGCTCTGCATACTATCATCTGATGGGTTGTGGTTGCATCTTGAGTGCAACTTTGACATTTCTTTTTATATATTACACAAAAACGTGAGGAAAACTAAAAAATTAACTCTTGTTCCACCTATTTTTTCTTTATTTTACTAATCAGGGCTACGGAAACATGCTTGTCTTGGTTTTACATAAAATCACATGTAATACTAATGTATATGACACTGAGCGCATGCTTTCTACTCAATAATTTAAGCTTTTTAGACTAAATAACTCACCTAAAGGAATGTTATCGGCAAGAGACAAATAATTATGTTATCATAAATATCTTTTGCACAATCGACAAAAGATATGCAACATCAACCTTAAATAAATTAATTAAAGGAAAAACAAAAAGGCGAACCCACAAATGTCACTGTATCTAATAGTTAAAGTGTTAGCGAAGATCCATATGTATATATATATATATTTGGTTAACAAAATAAAAATTTTAATTTTAGCTCGAAATTCTCATATATATATATATATATATAATATCACGACTCAACTATTTGAGCAAAGTGCTTGGATCGCTAGTCTTGCAAACAAGCTAGTAGCATTGTCTACTCCAAAAAACCTTGCAGATACATCAATAGTACAATTTTTCACACCAATGCAAGTCTTTTCCACCAAAAGCGTGCTTCTTTTCACATCCCACGAGCCTTTCTTAAAGGAACCACATTTTCCCTCTGGATTTCCATAGCTAGCAAATTGAATTTCAGAGATTATGCGTCCTCCTTGACATGACAACTCTAAGGTGCTTCCTTCATTAGCCTTTGCACAGATAGTTCCTATAGTGATGGTTTGAATTGACACTTGTTGAGGATTTCCTCCAAATTCTTCAAATAAAACAAGCGTGTTCGTGTCGTTTGAAAGAAACGATCTCGGAACGTGATACCATCTTTGAGAAGGGTTCCCACAGTTTCCAGCACATTTGCTAGGATTGTATGCACCTCTGTAGTCACAATTTGCACTGCAACTATCATTGCTGGCAATAAAAGAAGGCCAAAATCGGCCTATGCTTACCCCATTTACCCAAGCTTGGCCTTTTCCCATTCCTTGCATGTCCAATGTTACTGGGTCAGTTCCTGGAGGAGTCTTAAAGCTAGTTTTGTACCATGTCATTCGTCTTCCAATAGACTTGTTATTTAATGCTCTCCATTTTGTTCTTTGTGAGAACATCGGGTCGTATAGTTTCTTCATTTCTCCATTTAGTCCAACCTTATAAAACCATAGGTTTGACGTTAAATCAATTGTGACATTTCCTTCTCCAATTAAAAAAATAGGACCTCCCTCAATTCCCGTTGGCACTGTGTCATAAAATGCACCGTAATTATTCAATCCAACTGTGGCACTTAAAAGAGTTATTATGTTTTTTCTCGATTTTAGTAGAATAGGTTTCTCAAACACAAAACTCTGCCCATCGCTCCTCCATTGTGACCCGATATACCTTCTATTTGTAAAAGCATGAAGCACATGACCTTTTGTATTTACTCGAAGAGTCACATTTCGAAGAGGAAATGTTGCATTGGTTTCAACGTTTGTCATATACCACAGGTAGTCACTGGCATCAACAGTAGTTCCTTTTTGTTCCAAAAGATGGTTCGCCTTAAATTTACCCCTTCCATGTAATGTGTCTTTCATGGGCTCTGCAGCCCACATCCACAAGAGTTTTGCATTGTCTTTTGCATGTTGCTCCTTCACAAAGATAGATGTTTGAGAATTCACCTTTGCAGTATTGTAAACCTCCTTGTTGCAACCATCAAGAATGGTCACGGACCAAGCTGGCACAAAATATTTTCCATCTGTCTGCAGATCTATGGTTGCATCCCTGCTACCATCTGTATTGCTTAAGAAGCAAAACCTCTCCCCTGTTGATGGGTTGGAGAACTTCGTTAAAGTGAGAGAGCTACCATAGTGTTGGTTTGAGTGAGTGCCATTTGTGAGAATCTTCTCTCCCAATTTTATTGATGCATGGAGTTGTTTAAGATGCCCCCATTTGGGTTGATTTAAGTTCCCATATTCGTCAAGTGGGGCGTCGTAATCGTAAGACGTAGTGATGAATGGACCGCCCGATGTTCTTCCAAAGTTGGTGCCTCCATGGTACATGTAGTAATTGTTAAGTATGCCACCAGATTGAAAAAACCTAGCCACAGAAAATGCTACGTCTTCTGCAGTTCTGTGAGGGTCTTTATCGCCCCATTTCTTGAACCATCCCACCCAATTTTCAGTAAACATTTTTGGGCTATTAGGATTGTTAGGAGTAAAGTTGTCACAATAGTGTCCATTACACGTATTAATGATAGGTTGTGGGGCATCATTTTGTTGGCACATGATCCATGGAACACCAACATTAAGAGATTCAGCCATTTGAGCACACCAATTGATATATGCTTTTCCTGCATTTCCGTAAGGCGTCATCACATTTCCATACTCATTCTCGATTTGAGCTAAGATTATTGGCCCTCCTTGTGAGGCAAAAAGGTTGGCCTGTTTACACATATTCACTATTTTTGTCGTGAAGGTTTGCATTTCATTCTTGTACACTTGATTGTCAGTTCGTAGTTGGATTCCTGGCATATTGTGCAACCATAGTGGAAAGCCTCCATAGTTCCACTCAGCACAAACGTAAGGACCAATTCTCATTATAACATAAAGTCCCGCATCTTGGACAAACTGAAAGAATTTGATGAAATCTAGGTTTCCAGAGAAATCATATTTTCGTCGTTGCGGCTCGTGACGATCCCAAAAAATATATGTCTCGATTGCATCTAGTCCACCATCTTTAGCTTTCTGAATAAGATCAGGCCACATCTTTTCAGTGCTACGTGGATAATGGATTGAACCTGAGAAGATAATGCGTCGTTCACCATTGATAATTATAGCATTTGAGTCGTAGGTGACATTTGCTCCTGTACAAAAAGATAAGCAAGCTAAAGTAGCTAGAAGAGGAAAAACAAACAACTGAAGCTTAAACATCTTTGTATCTAGCGATTATATGTTTGGTTTTATTCATTTCTTTGAATCAATGTGTTTATATAGGAACACATAGGTACAAAGTTGGTATTCTTTCCAATCTATATTTGTAAAATCGTTTTTTTATGGATTATAAACACGGAAAACATGCTAATCAATTTTCACTGTTCATGTATGAGTTTCTTTGCTAAATTTGGAAAATATTCATGGAAATTATCCTAACAATAACTTTTTTCCCAACTGAAAGTATATATGTAACTAACAAACTTTTCTTTTTCCTAACATAGGTTTGCTTATCTATTAGACATTTTCAGTTTGAATTTGTAATGAGCCAATGATCATAGTTTTCTTTCGTTGGTATAATGTTGTCATTAGCATCTAGGTTGTTGGAGACATGTTGAGCCTATGTTTGTTGAATGTGTTTCATCAATTGAATATGACAGTTGGTTGATTTCAAGTGTTGATTCATATATTTCTCTTTGCCTAAACCCTTCAGAATTCTCCCCTCTGTTTGATCAAATGTTTTAGCCACCTCTCTTAAGAAAATATTGTACAGTTTTGTTGCCAAAATCGGAAAGAAAAAAAAATCCATTTACAGGCGTGACAATTTAAGTAGTGAAGTTCTTTGAAAACATGTCAAATATAAGATTCATTGTAAAATTATAAAATAGGAGTTATGGCATTATGGTTTTTCAAACACGTGATCTTTTATTCCAGTATAGTATCATGTTAAATCATTATGAAACCCAAAGGAGGTGCATGATTTAAGATTTTGAAAATGGAGAGTATGAGCTACTTAGTAAAGCTCATATTTTGTTAGTCGTTTCATAAATCCATATTTACTACAATGTTATATCTTCATGTGTACTCCTTGGCTTCCTTTCAGACCTTTCTTTTTACTTCTTGTGTCTGCTAAATTATCTAATAATTGGTCCTTAGATTTTTTTGTAGTTTATAGCTTTTCTTTGGCCTCTTACAAAACGCATTTTGACGTACCGACCTTACGGTGTTGCTCCCGAAAGACGGCCGTACAAATGAATTTATATGCACCGAACTAACTCTTTATACTAACTAGTAGTATAAGTAGCAAGTCCGGGATCGAACGCAAGAGAGCCAAATATGGATTCCTCAAAAGTTGGAACTTGTAGGAAGTAACCAAGGGGGGGATTTGTGAAAATTGTTAAAATAAATTGTGGAAGCGAAAATTATGCAACGTAAACAATTGAGAAAATTTATTTATCGAACAAATACTTACTTTGGATAATTATTATTTAATTCATTTATCATTAATTCTATCATAGACTACTCAAAAGATACATGAGATTATTTGAATTAAAAACTTAGTCGACTCGATTAAAATCCTAACCGATAGTCCATAAACTCAAGTTGATTAAGAGAAAAGCAAGAATCCTCAACCAATCAATTAATCAACATGCATTAAGATTCAAGGCAAAACTAAGTCGTCTAACTAATTAATTGAGCAAAATTTATCTAAGTTAGAAAGTAAATGCTTGCTAACTGGAATCCCAGATTAACACAACAAACTTACTTAACCCATGCTTCTAGGTGATGACTACCTAACGATTACAAATTAGGGCCAATCAAAGAAATTAATTAAACATGCATAGCTAATTTGTCAGATTATCCTATACATGAAAAGTAAAGAATATGCTAAAGATGTATTCCATAAATTCATAATAAAACTCACAGAATTTTAAAACCAGTCTAAAGAATTAAATTGGAATGAAATTAAACTAACAAACCCAAGCTAAGTTCTTACCCTTTAGCCACTAAACATACTCAAACTCAATACAATTGGTAAAGGGGAAGAATTCTTTTTCAGAGTTTTGGTATAAAAGTGGGCTAAGACTAGGTTGAGACAAAGTGACGGCATTCACAATTGGGTGTGCTAGATCTGATGATATCGGCTGGACCCAGATTCTCCTTTTATAAAACTACTGCAGCATCGCAACGGTAGGAAGGGCGTTGCAACGTTGAGGCAAATAATGGCCAAGCATCAGGCACGCGTTGCAGCGCTGGCCTGACGCTGCATTGCGCGCGCGCTAGGGTTATGCGTCCCTTAAACACCGTAGCGTCGCAACACTCCTAATGCTCTGAAGGAGCATTGCAATGCTGATGCTTCTATCTTTCAGCGTCAAGGTTCAAGCACCAAGGTGCGTTGCGATAATGGCATCATGAAATCTCCAAACCGTTGCAAGCAACACTGCCTTCCATCCAAGCATTCTGTCCAATAGCTTCAAGCTAGAGTTGGACTTAAGCTTAATCAGAGCGTTGCGATGCTTGGTATTGCAGTAGCCTTCTTACTTTGTCATTGGATCGATTTATCTCCTGTACAGTAGCCTTCTTACTTCATCATTGGATCGATTTATCTCATACTTTTTCATTTTAGTGCCTTTTATTTTCGAACGCTTAATCTGACTGCTTGTACACTCGAGTCCTACAAAATAATCAATAAAACCAAATTAAGTATCTAAACAACCTTGAGTTAAGCGGATGAAGATAGCACTTTCAACTGCTATCAACATTTATGTTTTTAGTTATCATATTAATTAAATTAAAAGTAATAGTAAACTTTAAAGTTGGTTCATTCAATAAAAACCATACACCTCTTTTAGTAGAATTTGCTAAAATAGAAAAAAGAAATAGTTTGTTAGTTTAAGTTGGATAATATTTCATTTTCCAACTTTGATGAACTTACTTCAAGTTTAGTTGTTCGAAAATTTCTCTTCATTTTCCTGTTCGCTTAATATTATTTTTATATCAACTCTTTTATGTGTTGGATCTAATTTTTATATAAAAAAAAAATTAATATTGGTAGCTTTGTGGGCTTCAGTCATACCATTATTTTTTTTTACGATAACAAATGTTTATTTACGGACAATTTTAGTGTTTTAGTGATTCAATCATACTAGAAGATTCTTCAATCTAATGAATTATTATGTGATGCTTACTCTCAAGAAAAATTTACAATTAGACCATCACTAGCTAAAGTGGAGATTGAACCACCTGCATTTTTAGAACGAATTCATGGTGATATTTGTGGAGCTATTAACCCATCAAGTATACTATTTAGATATTTTATGATATTAATAGACGCATCCAGCAGATGGTCACACGCGTGCTTATTATCAAGTCGAAATCTTGCATTGCAAGATTACTTGCTCAAATAATTAAGTTAAGAGCACAGTTTCCTGATTATACAATTAAGACCATTCGTCTTGATAATGATAGTGAATTTATATCCCAAGCTTTTGATAATTGTTGTATGTCAATTAGGATAGTGTTGAGCATCTTATAGCTCATGTTCATACACCAAATGGTTTAGTAGAATCATTCATAAAATATTTGCAATTAATTGCAAGACCATTGCTTATGAGAGCTAAGCTTCTTTCACCTATACGAGGACATGCTATTTTGCTTGCAGTGTCACTTGTATGCATTAGGCCAGTAGCTTATCATAAGTACTCACCATTACAATTAGCTTATGATCATGAGCCAGATATTTCCCATCTGAGAATTTTTGGATGTGTAGTATATGTTCCAATTGCTCCACCACGATATACTCCTGAAAGGAGGTAGGATATGATTTCCCATCAATTATTAAATATCTTGGACCCCTGACGTGTGATGTATTTACTGCGCGATATGCTGATTGTCACTTTAATGAGACAAATTTTCAAACATTAGGGGGAGGAATTAAAATTTTGAAAAAGAAATTACATGGAATGCATCGTTATTGTCTCATTTAGATTCTCGTACAGATCAATGTGAACTTGAAGTTCAGAAGATAATTCATTTGCAAAATATAGAAAATCTATTACCAGATGTATTCGTGGATGTAAAGAAAGAAACTAAATCCCATATACAGCTAGAAATGTTCCATCAAAAATTGATATCGCAAAATAGCAATTAGTCACCAATGATTCTGGGACACGCTAGAAGCGCCGTAGACCTATGGGTTTCAAAATTAAAGTCCTCGAAAAATAAAAATAATAAATAGTCAAGAATACTTGGTTGAAGATATAAATATCCATGAAGAAATCCTTGACATGACTAGTGAGAAATGTGAAAAAGCTAAAGATAATAATGAGATTTCAATAAACTACGTCATGACAGGAAAAAGATGAAACCGAACTAATGTAGTTATTGATAACATTTTTGCATATAATGTTGCTCTTAATATTATATCTGTCACACCCCTTTGCAGATGACCCTCTTAATCTGGAACAGAATGTGACGACAGTAGTTACCAACCCTTTTGTGGCACCCACTACCATACTAGCCTCCTTAATCTGCTTAAGAAATCCTAAATCCCATATATAACATTCAGTAAACTAAGAAAACTTAAAAACAACCTCAGAACACTAGGGTCCAATACAAATATAAAAGCATCATAGTAACAGTTACAGAGTTCAGTGGGTCCCAGCATTCCTCACTAGTCCCTAGGATGAACAACACATATGTACAGACATAGACAAAATAGACAACTAGAATGTCACTTTAGTCTTTAAGCAAATCTTGAGTCCTTCAGTGGCAGAGCAGCAGGACAACTAACCTCTGAGGAGATGACCACTACTTAGGGAAAAGGAAGACATTTGAAAAAGTAAGTTACTAGCCTAATGAGTGCCTAATAAAACTTAATCATCATGCTTTAAACTAAAAACAACCAAGCAAACTCATACGTAAAACTTTTTAAATATAGAGTTTCTGGAAACATTAAAACATTTATAACTCTTCTTAAACCTTATTGAGATAGAACCCTTTTGCTCAATCGCTCAACCTTTATCCTTAATTGGTGTGGAGTAATCTCAACACAACCAATGTCAACTCTACCTATGTGCACATGGTAATAATTAAATACCATCATACATTAGGTACCATGGTCCGAATATCTTCTTAATCTCACTGTGCTTTAGTATCAGGTTCATCATAATCGTCATAGAAACATACTCATCAAAGCATGTATAAAAGCATAGTAGCATGAAACATATTCTTAAAAATCCTTACCACATAATCATGAACTTCCAACGCATGCTAGTAACATAAAGTATATAAATACGTGAACATGCTTTCATAACTTTTTTAAACTAAGTCATATGTTAATAGACACTTTAAAAACTAGTTTGCTTGGAGCTGCCTTAAACATTCTTATAAATAGAGCTAGTATGAGTCTGAACTTTTAAGTAAACCATGAGTTTCCTAAAACATTGGAAAAACACTTAGTTTTATCACTCACAACTTTGGGCGTCCTTCCTAGGATTAATAAGCCTTCCCTATTGGTGTTAACCCTGTGGAAATGGTAAACATATTTGATCAATGTTATTAGTTACCGTGTGAGTCTAACTCACATAAACAAGCTTAACATTCAACTTAGAACATCTTCCTTTAGTTCAATGCATGCCTTCCTTATCCGTTCAACACTTAAGAATTTCCTTGATTGTTGATGCTAAATCATGCGGCCAACTAGCATCATTATTGTGCCAATGGATGCCCATGCACCCATTCCGCCGCACACCATCACTTTACTTTAACCCTAGCACGCACCTTGCCACCCACAGTGCAACCCCTTGCATGCACATTGGCACAACGTCTCGGGTCAACCTGCCCTCGCGTACGTCTGCAGCTCACCGATTGAGTTGCTTGCTTGCTCAATGGTTGCAGTTGCCTGCTTGTTCAAACCAAATTTTCAGTGTCAACTTTGGGCACGAATAACTTAGTTTCCACACGTTTTCTTGAAAATTTTCCATCCTTTTTTTTTAATTTTCTTGAATTTTTTTTCATAATGCCTTAAGTTGCTTACCTAAAAGTTTGAGCTTCAAATTTCTCGTGGTCGTGTTGGAATCCTTTGATCTCTTCTACTGAACCAGATTCATCAAAGAGCCTGACTTTCTTGAAGAATCCTTAAGATTTCAACTTGAATCTCTAAGAATTTCCTCTTAGCAGCCCAGGGCCATTAAATAAACTCAATAACCGTTCAAATGCTTCTAGAATCACCTCTTGTGCACAAGTAAACTGCTCAAACCGACCCTTTAAACTGAGGTCTTCTTTTATACTATGAACTGCATGCCCTCTTTAAACCTTAGGCTAGCATCTCACCCACTAATTGGGTTTAATTCTCTTAACCTTTAGAGCTAGCCCACTTTAGTCAGTGGTTATGCTGTGATTTTTTCCTAATTCGACGCAGGCTTGTTACACTCACAACCACACGGTAGCACTTGGACGCACACACCCCCTTGACCAGTGCATGCCTCAACGCCACCTGCGCCCATCGCTTGGTCTCAAGATCAACGCTTGGCCTCTCTTGCTCGCACACCTTGCCTAGCCAACGCACACCATCGCATGCGCTTGTTGCTGCCACAACACCTTAGGCAACCTTGGACATGTCGCATGCGTCCAAGCTTTTTAACCTCAACATAAGGCTTGGTCATCGCATAGCTCATTCCCAATGCATGGCATGCCCTTCGGCCAACACTTAGCTGTCTACTTCTTTCCTCATGCCCAACATGCACTCAACGAACCTCAAGATGCTTAGGCTGCTACATATCTCAATAAGACCTTCAACGCAAGGCTTCCATACTTAGCCAATTTTCCTTCTTCTAAATATACATACTTACACTTTAACATCCGAGAGCCTAAATATTCCACACTTAGAATATTTTTATTCTTCTTCAAGCCTCTTCCCTAAAACATAATATTTATTGAAAGAAGGATATAAAAACAATTCAATATGTCCATGTGTTTTTATAAAGAAATCACAGTCGGAATTTGCTATTATAACTGTATATGTTGATTACTTAAATATAACTGGGATTCCTGAACAACTTTCAAAGGCAATAGAATATCTTAAGAAATAGTTTGAGATGAAAGATATCGGAAGGACAAAATCTTTCATTGTCTTGCAAATTGAGCATTTAGCAGATGAGATATTTGTTCATCAGTCAACTTATATAGGAAAAGTTTTTGAAAAGGTTCTATATAGACAAAATACATCCATTGAACATTCCAATAGAAGTTCGTTCACTAGATGTGAAGAAAGATAAATTTCGATCTCGAGATGATAATGAAGAACTTCCTGGTCCTGAAGTACCATATCTCAGTGCAATTGGTGAACTTATGTATCTTGCTAATAATACAAGATCAGACATTGCATTTACAGTAAATTTATTAGCAAAATATAGTTCTCCTCCAACGAAAAGACATTGGAATGGAATTAAGCATATACTCCGTTATCTTTAATGAATGATTGATATAGGTTTGTTTTATTCAAATAAATCGAATTTAGATTTGGTTCGTTGTGCAGCTTCTGGATATTTATCTAATCCACACAAAGCTAGATTTCAAACAGGTTATCGATTCACAAGTGGACAGTGAAACAAACCATAACGGCTACTTCCCCAAATCATGTTGAAATTCTTGCAATTCACGAGGCTAGTCGATAATGTGTATAGCTAAAATCAATGACTCAGTAAATTCATGGAGCATGTCGTTCGTATTCTAGTAAAAATCATGTAATGATATTATACAAAGACAACATAACATGCATATCCTGAATCTAATGAGGATATATTTAAGTAAGATATATTTAAGGATATAGAGTAAAACATATTTCACCAAAGCTTTTCTACACTTATGATCTTGAACAAAATGACGAGGTCACTATACAACAAATTTGTTCGAAAGATAACTGGTAGACATATTTACAAAGACATTACCTATTGCAGTCCTTGAAAAACTAGTGCATAACATTGTAATGCAGCAACTCAAAGATTTCAAGTGATGTTTCCATGATGGGGAGTAAATATACTTTTTTGGAATCTTTTCCCTTCACTAGGATTTTTTTCCATTGGGTTTTTTTTTCCTAGTAAGGCTTTAACGAGACATATTTCATATATATAATAGGCATCCAAGGGGGAGTATTATAAATATTATGATAATAGATGCCCATTAAATGCTCATGCTTGGTGTCAGTTGACCATGTATCATGTCCCCATTTTCCAAAGTGTCTTCCATGTGTCTCAACATTACACATTACTAATGTTAGTCCACCTCCTACACACCAAATTGCCTATAAATAGTGGCATTTGGTGGGTTTTTGAAGACACACATTGGGCAAATTCCATAAAAATTGGAGAAAGTGGAGAATTTAGAGAAACTTCTTATTTTTTATTTTGCTAATTTTTTTATTTTATTTATTTATATATTATCTTTAATTTATTTTAATATTTATTTATTTTATTATTATATTATATTATATTTATTTTAATATTGTATTTTATTGGTATCTATGTTCTTTTTGCGCTCCTCAAGTTCATAACATTATCATTATTATTATTGTATATCTTTCATATTTTAGGATCAAGCTCCACCATCACCTTTGTTAAGGATATTTTAATATTATATTTTATTGGTTTTGCTTCTTCTCTTTTTTTTTTTCTTTTTTCATTTGCTTTTCTTTCTCTGGTTTTTGCTTCTTCTCTTTCTTTCTTTTTTATTTTCTTTCCTTTATCCGGTTTTTGCTTCTTCCCATTTTTTTTATTTTTTTATTTTCTTTCTTTTCCTGCTTCTTTCCTTTCTTTTTTTAATTTTTTTTTTCATTTCTTCGGTTTTTGCTTCCTCCCTTTTTTTCTTTTTTTTTTTTAATTTTCTTTTCTTTGTCCAGTTTTGCTTCTTCCCTTCCTTTTTTTTTTATTTTCTGTCATTTCTCTAGTTTTTGCTTCTTTTTTTTTCTAATTTTCTTTCTTTTCTCCTGTTTTTGTTTCTTCTTTCTCTCTCTTTAAATTTTCTTTCATTTATCCAATCTTTTCTTCTCCCCTTCATTTCATATGAATTCTGAGGTTGAGTTTTGTACCCAAGACTTGAAAATAACCAATTCATAAGTGACGTAGCATCAACAAGCCAATCATCAAGTTTGATTATTATAACGAAATATTAAATATAAATAGCAAATGAAAACGGATTTGAAAGAAACTACCTTTTTCAGTCCACAAATTTACACCTCTTTTAGAAACATTTCTTAAAACTTTGAATTAAGAAACAAGAATAGTTATTAAACAAGTTTATTTCTCAAAAAATAAGAAATGTGTACGATACCAAACAGGCCAATAGTTTTTTTCCTCTTTTTATAGGACTTTAAGAGTATGATGTCTATCAGAAATAAACTTGAAAAAATGACATAGATGACCCAAAATGAATGACACAAATTGATATATTTGTGTATTTGTGTCCCATAATATTTGTGTATTGATAACATCAATTATTAGTGATATTCGTGATATAACATAGATAGATAGCAGTCATATTCATGTATTAGTAATATCGAATTTAGGTAGATATCAACGGTAGAAGTCTAGTAGTGATAAAAGTCTATTATTGATAATCATGATAAAAGTTTCTCAATAATAGCCATTGATAGCTTTGACTGTTAATATTTCAAAATTGATAGTCAGTAATGAAAGTCTATCAGTGATAACCACTAATATTTTCTATCATCGATAGCTTAATCTTTGATGATTTTTTTCACAGTTAATAGCTACTTATAGAAGTCTATCATTGATAGCCAACTTAGAGAATTTAATTAATAAAGTTGAATCTCGAATTAAAGTGTAAGTGGAATGCCTAGAAGTTAAGACTAATAGCATGTTATCATTAATAGAAGTTATCAACGATGACATGTTATTTGATGGTAAAAAGAAATCAGAGAAGTTATCTCTGATAGCATGTTATCAATGATAGAAGCTATCACCGATAACTACGATATAAGTGATATAAGTGATATCGGTGATAGAACTTACGTGATATTTGTATATCGATGATACCAATGATATAAAAGTCAATTCCATTTGATGAAATTCTATCATTGATAGCCACTGCTAAAAGTTATCGGTGATAGCTACTGATTGAAGTTATCAATTATAGCCATAGCTATCAGTGATATGACTTAGGTATATATCAACAAAATGAATGATATTAATGATATTCGTGATATGACTTAGGTAAATACTAGAGATAGTCACTTATAAATTTATCATTGATAGACTTCTATGTAGGATTGTATCAATCGCATCGGAAGAACAAGGACCATCTAAGCATTCAAATTCACTAATTTTGGCATATTATAAACACGCTTCTGCAGAAAAATGGGTTTCAAGACATACCTCTTGAAGAACTTCTTCAAAGCTCCATCTCCAGCTGCAATCTTTTCCATATCTTGTTGTAGACCATCTCAAGATCTTCCCCAATATTCTCTTGGTGCTTTAGATTGAGTTGTGGGACTCAAAACAAGCTTGAATCAAGGGATGAAGGAGAAAAGCTCACTGCTGCAACAAGATTGAAGTACCTTTCTTCAAACAAGTTTTTCTCTAAAAAACCTTTTGATTGCATTCACGTTTTTCACTCCAATCTTCTCATTATATTGCAGATCAACATGCAAAGAGAAGAGTTGCATGTGTTGCAGCTCATGCTTGGAGAAGACAAGGCCAAATGGTTGCTTCATGAGTGAGCTCGTTAAGTGATGGATAATGAAAAAATCCATTTTTCCATTTAAATGTGTTTTTCTTTTCTTTTTCAATTGTATCTAAAAATCAAAATCAACTCTTTATAACAACAACAGAGTAGGCCGCATCCAATGGTGTTACTAGAATTAGGTACCCAACCTCATTGATGTACCATAGATCATTTTGACTATTTACTCGAACCCGATCCTCTCTTATGTCTCCACATAAAGTTTAAGTACTCATACAATAGTCATGGGTCGTAGTTTATTGGATTTAGACTTTTAAACAATTTATAAGATCAATAACAAGTATATTGGTAATAGAAAATGTTTATCATTTTACAAACTGCGAGTTTTTAGGACATAAAACCCAACATTCTATCCCTTATAACTTTAAATGTTAATCTTTGAAAGATGATAGTTTCTTTTCAAAAGTTGATAACTACTTATAATAGTCAATCATTAATATCTATTGATAGCCTTAGGTGTTAATATTTCAAGTTTGATTCCAATTGATTAAAGTGTATCAATGATAGCCATTAAAATTTGATGAAAAATTGAAAGGTGATATTTCAAATGTGAAGAATTCTAATGGGGAGAGAACCTTGAGCAGAAGCGGATCGTCCAAATTCCATTTTTATTGAATACAAAATTTACAATAAACAAGAAATAAGGTATGCGTTTAATTCTAAATTACAGCATGCTTTAGAAAGGGTTTCAAGAAACTTCACCTTTGAAGACCTTTTCCTCATGTTTTTCCTCGAACAAATCACGAACTCCTTGAAGACCTTCTTCAAGATTAACGTCGAACAAAATTAAACACTACCACGAATGTTATCTTGGTATTCTCAAGGTGAGAACTTAAGAGTGGTGGACTCTTGCTATTTTGGATTTTAAGGGAAAACTTAATGTAGAGGAGGGATTGGGAATTTTCACAATAAATAAATAAAGACACAGAACACTTTTGTCGTTTACACTTTCTCAATCTCGATTAACCAAAATTAGCAAGAAGAAGAAGAAACTTTTCCTTTTCTACTTGCCAAACATAACACCACCATTCACTTACGTTGGAGGAGAGAAAAGAAGGGGAAGGGAGTTGTAACTCCCTTCCTGTTTATTTAATGATAATAATAAAAATATAAATATGATAACTAACTTATCATAATATATACAAATATAACATATACCCTATAGTTTTAATATTGTATCACATACAATATAAACTATATTTTCTTTTCTATTTTATATGACATTTAATATAAATCCTATTTATATTAAATTAACAACCATGAATCCAATTCATAGAAACTATATTTGAATCTCATTCAAATATTTATTTCCACCCATTAAGCTATAATGTATCAAATACATTACGACAATTATATCACATATAATTGAAAAAACATAACTACATCATATATAATTAAATCCCTCTATTAATTTGAACATTTCAAATTAACCAAAAAATTGATTCTCAACTAAATCCTATTGACCTACCAAGGGGACCTCATGGACCTGTAGCTTAAAGCTCCAACGGTACATGAATAACTAATTAAACTCTTTTAATTACATTATTCACCATCCGTTAGCTGTGGGAACTCCACTAAAGATTGACAGTTGCACTCTTCGTACTACAGATATATTTCTGTGTCCATTGGATATAACAAATCAACAGTACGATGACCCTCATAGGCAGGAGTTCACAACTCACTCAAGATTCAGGTCATGTTACCTATGGTCATCTTGGTGAAATGTAAGTCTATATCATGAACTGCGTTATATAATGAGACTAAACATTTCATGGTTCAGTCTTATACAAACTCCTTTGTATAGGATATCCCTGCTCCCATGTCTATACATGAATGATCAGGATCAGATCATTTAGCACTTTACAACAATTATAACACCTACAAAGTGAGCCATACTTGTAGTGTCACGAGGATAAGGTACCCAATCTTATCCATCTACTACAGACCATTTAGGTTATCACTTAAAATGATCCACCCGTATGTTTAAGTTACAAAGATAACATTGGATGCTAGTTTATTGGTTTGTTGTTAATGCAACTAAAATATCATATATTTTATAGATAATGAATAAAATATCATATATTTTATTAAATACAAAATGAGTTTGTTCAACAATGTTTGCAACTATAGGACCCTATGAGATTTAGGGCATCAACCCCAAAAAAATGTTACTATTTTAATGTTGTTTTAATGTTTCTCAATTGAAAGTTACCACTGATAGCAGCTATCAACAATAGCAACTCAAAGTAGCTATCATGGCTATCATTGATAGCTGCTATTAGTTGATAGTTTTGAATTTGAGAAAATCAGAAAAAAGAAACACGGAATGGTTGGCTGCATATGGGCTTTTTAGTCATTTACCTATACAGCTACCATTGACAGATGCTACCATTGATTTCTGGCGCTAATTTTTTGCCATATCCGTAATATGTTTATCCTTGTTATACATCTTTTATTATTTTGGGTCTGATTATTTTTTGTACAACCAGCTTTTTTGTTAACCTTCCTCCAATGGATCAAATTTGAATCTTTCTACTTCTTTTGAAATCTCGTTTTTTCTCTCTTTTGACAACAACTTCTCTGTAGAAATTTCATCTTCTGCAATTCTTTTTTATTTTATGGGAAAGCTATCCTCGACACTATTTTCTTCTATTGTGTTCAACATTGTCCATGAGTGCTTAAATCTTTATATCTAACCTTTTGAGAACATTTCTTTAGGTTTTCGATTTCATAGTTTCAATTGAGAATTTGAATAAGGTGTGAGTGTACCTTGGGTTTGAGCATAGTAGTTTAATCCCGCACCCAAAAAAGAATTTGGTCTAGTGGTTTGATCTTAAACCCGATTAAAAGGGGATCATCGCGCTTTTATTTTTAACTTGTTTAAAAAGATCGGTATAGGTTGGATCTTAATCCTGCAAAATGATCGGTTGGAGGTTGACTTTTAAACCTGTAAAACGAGTGGTAAATCAGTTTGGTTTTACCTGTTAAAAAATCAATGTAGTAAAAATACCAAAGAAAGTGTTTTAAGAAGTGGAGTAGGGATTTCTGAACCATTATAAAAATTACTAGTGTCATCTATTTCTCCTTACTCATTTTAATCCTAAAATTTAATTACTATGTATGTAGATTGCATACTTACAACATCTTCAATGTGCTAGTTTTCATTCCTTGGCAGTCCATTCCTCCCATTGCCTGAAAAATATAAAGGAAAAAATAATAAGTATAACAATACCCAGTAAGTGACTGGTAACTAGGCACCCTAGGTAACTTGTTAACTTGTCTATCTAGACATCGGTGTACTACTAGGTGCTCTAGGTAACCTATTAAAGACTAGTGAGAAGTCTTGGGACCCACTGAACTACGTAAATATTATTATGATGTTTTATTTTGGTGTTGGGCCCCGGTGTTGAGAGGTTTTTTTTTTTTTTAAAAAAAAAAGTTTGTTTAGTCTGGTGAATTTTATATGGGATCCAGGGTTTCTTAAGTGGGTTAAGGAAGTTCATCAAGTAGTGGATGCCACAAAAGGGTTGGTAACTACTGCAGTTACATTCTCTGTCGGATTAAGAGGGTAATCTGGGAGGGGATGTGACATGGTCTCTTTGTATGCTCACTTTTCAGCTTACCCAATGAGGAGAACTATCCCTATATTTTTCATCTTCTTATATACTTATAGCCACAATAAGAGTAAAACAAATTATAAGGATGAAAAAAAGTGTAAAAGTAGTTTCCAGGGTCAGTGTTATACTTTTAATTATATGATACCCTTAGGAATGGAGCTACTTTGATGAAAGTTTTAAAAGATAGATTCTCTAAAGCACCCATGAAACCAAGTGGTGTTCAAAGGGCAAAATGAACACAATAATGAGAAATGATCATACACTTTGTTGAGATGAAAAAAATGTGACTTCTATTGATTTAGTTTACTAGAACGAATGATAGTTCAAGATATCAAGTCTATTAATTAATTAAGTAAACTTGGTTTATGTTCACTATGTAAAGCTAAAAATTAGAATAAATTATATGTGACTCATTAGAAAAAATTCAACACTTATTTATTTTTTTAAGGAAAGACTTTTTATTCACTATCCAAAGATCAAACTCATCATTTATGTCGGAGCTTGTAAGAATAAATTAAATGTGACTCATCCATGCCTTCCGTCCTTTCACATACATAGGTTGTGATTCTTACATGAGTTTCACTCTTTCACATCCACGAGTTATTCTTTCACATCCATGGTTAAATATTTGCATCTTATTCAAACTAACAATCAATTTATAGAAGAGTTATGACAATGAATAATTCCATAAATATATATCTTTTCTAAATTTGAAGAACACACTATTTTTCCATCAAAATTTTCTTGAAGATAAGTTTGCCTTACAATGTAATGTTCGTTTGATATTATGGAATGAGGTATTCCATCCATAAGAACGCAATGTAATCTATCTAAAGAGACAACTACACATCAAATAAGACACTAGACAAAGTAAAATTGCCTTCCCAAGTGCACCAATGTTAACTCTTCTTAGGTGCTCTGCATACTATCATCTGATGGGTTGCGGTTGCATCTTGAGTGCAACTTTGACATTTCTTTTTATATATTACACAAAAACGTGAGGAAAACTAAAAAATTAACTCTTGTTCCACCTATTTTTTCTTCCTTTTACTACTCAAGGCTACGGAAACATGCTTGTCTTGGTTTTACATAAAATCACATGTAATACTAATGTATATGACACTGAGCGCATGCTTTCTACTCAATAATTTAAGCTTTTTAGACTAAATAACTCACCTAAAGGAAAGTTATCGGCAAGAGACAAATAATTATGTTATCATAAATATCTTTTGCACAATCAACAAAAATTATGCAACATCAATCTTAAATAAATTAATTAAAGAAAAAAACAAAAAGGCGAACCCACAAATGTCACTATATCTAATAGTCAAAGTGTTACCAAAGATCATATATATATATATATATATATACTTGGTTAACAAAATAAAAATTTTAATTTTAGCTCGAAATTCTCATATATATATATATATATATAATATCACGACTCAACTATTTGAGCAAAGTGCTTGGATCGCTAGTCTTGCAAACAAGTTAGTAGCATTGTCTACTCCAAAAAACCTTGCAGATACATCAATAGTACAATTTTTCACACCAATGCAAGTCTTTTCCACCAAAAGCGTGCTTCTTTTCACATCCCACGAGCCTTTCTTAAAGGAACCACATTTTCCCTCTGGATTTCCATAGCTAGCAAATTGAATTTCAGAGATTATGCGTCCTCCTTGACATGACAACTCTAAGGTGCTTCCTTCATTAGCCTTTGCACAGATAGTTCCTATAGTGATGGTTTGAATTGACACTTGTTGAGGATTTCCTCCAAATTCTTCAAATAAAACAAGCGTGTTCGTGTCGTTTGAAAGAAACGATCTCGGAACGTGATACCATCTTTGAGAAGGGTTCCCACAGTTTCCAGCACATTTGCTAGGATTGTATGCACCTCTGTAGTCACAATTTGCACTGCAACTATCATTGCTGGCAATAAAAGAAGGCCAAAATCGGCCTATGCTTACCCCATTTACCCAAGCTTGGCCTTTTCCCATTCCTTGCATGTCCAATGTTACTGGGTCAGTTCCTGGAGGAGTCTTAAAGCTAGTTTTGTACCATGTCATTCGTCTTCCAATAGACTTGTTATTTAATGCTCTCCATTTTGTTCTTTGTGAGAACATCGGGTCGTATAGTTTCTTCATTTCTCCATTTAGTCCAACCTTATAAAACCATAGGTTTGACGTTAAATCAATTGTGACATTTCCTTCTCCAATTAAAAAAATAGGACCTCCCTCAATTCCCGTTGGCACTGTGTCATAAAATGCACCGTAATTATTCAATCCAACTGTGGCACTTAAAAGAGTTATTATGTTTTTTCTCGATTTTAGTAGAATAGGTTTCTCAAACACAAAACTCTGCCCATCGCTCCTCCATTGTGACCCGATATACCTTCTATTTGTAAAAGCATGAAGCACATGACCTTTTGTATTTACTCGAAGAGTCACATTTCGAAGAGGAAATGTTGCATTGGTTTCAACGTTTGTCATATACCACAGGTAGTCACTGGCATCAACAGTAGTTCCTTTTTGTTCCAAAAGATGGTTCGCCTTAAATTTACCCCTTCCATGTAATGTGTCTTTCATGGGCTCTGCAGCCCACATCCACAAGAGTTTTGCATTGTCTTTTGCATGTTGCTCCTTCACAAAGATAGATGTTTGAGAATTCACCTTTGCAGTATTGTAAACCTCCTTGTTGCAACCATCAAGAATGGTCACGGACCAAGCTGGCACAAAATATTTTCCATCTGTCTGCAGATCTATGGTTGCATCCCTGCTACCATCTGTATTGCTTAAGAAGCAAAACCTCTCCCCTGTTGATGGGTTGGAGAACTTCGTTAAAGTGAGAGAGCTACCATAGTGTTGGTTTGAGTGAGTGCCATTTGTGAGAATCTTCTCTCCCAATTTTATTGATGCATGGAGTTGTTTAAGATGCCCCCATTTGGGTTGATTTAAGTTCCCATATTCGTCAAGTGGGGCGTCGTAATCGTAAGACGTAGTGATGAATGGACCGCCCGATGTTCTTCCAAAGTTGGTGCCTCCATGGTACATGTAGTAATTGTTAAGTATGCCACCAGATTGAAAAAACCTAGCCACAGAAAATGCTACGTCTTCTGCAGTTCTGTGAGGGTCTTTATCGCCCCATTTCTTGAACCATCCCACCCAATTTTCAGTAAACATTTTTGGGCTATTAGGATTGTTAGGAGTAAAGTTGTCACAATAGTGTCCATTACACGTATTAATGATAGGTTGTGGGGCATCATTTTGTTGGCACATGATCCATGGAACACCAACATTAAGAGATTCAGCCATTTGAGCACACCAATTGATATATGCTTTTCCTGCATTTCCGTAAGGCGTCATCACATTTCCATACTCATTCTCGATTTGAGCTAAGATTATTGGCCCTCCTTGTGAGGCAAAAAGGTTGGCCTGTTTACACATATTCACTATTTTTGTCGTGAAGGTTTGCATTTCATTCTTGTACACTTGATTGTCAGTTCGTAGTTGGATTCCTGGCATATTGTGCAACCATAGTGGAAAGCCTCCATAGTTCCACTCAGCACAAACGTAAGGACCAATTCTCATTATAACATAAAGTCCCGCATCTTGGACAAACTGAAAGAATTTGATGAAATCTAGGTTTCCAGAGAAATCATATTTTCGTCGTTGCGGCTCGTGACGATCCCAAAAAATATATGTCTCGATTGCATCTAGTCCACCATCTTTAGCTTTCTGAATAAGATCAGGCCACATCTTTTCAGTGCTACGTGGATAATGGATTGAACCTGAGAAGATAATGCGTCGTTCACCATTGATAATTATAGCATTTGAGTCGTAGGTGACATTTGCTCCTGTACAAAAAGATAAGCAAGCTAAAGTAGCTAGAAGAGGAAAAACAAACAACTGAAGCTTAAACATCTTTGTATCTAGCGATTATATGTTTGGTTTTATTCATTTCTTTGAATCAATGTGTTTATATAGGAACACATAGGTACAAAGTTGGTATTCTTTCCAATCTATATTTGTAAAATCGTTTTTTTATGGATTATAAACACGGAAAACATGCTAATCAATTTTCACTGTTCATGTATGAGTTTCTTTGCTAAATTTGGAAAATATTCATGGAAATTATCCTAACAATAACTTTTTTCCCAACTGAAAGTATATATGTAACTAACAAACTTTTCTTTTTCCTAACATAGGTTTGCTTATCTATTAGACATTTTCAGTTTGAATTTGTAATGAGCCAATGATCATAGTTTTCTTTCGTTGGTATAATGTTGTCATTAGCATCTAGGTTGTTGGAGACATGTTGAGCCTATGTTTGTTGAATGTGTTTCATCAATTGAATATGACAGTTGGTTGATTTCAAGTGTTGATTCATATATTTCTCTTTGCCTAAACCCTTCAGAATTCTCCCCTCTGTTTGATCAAATGTTTTAGCCACCTCTCTTAAGAAAATATTGTACAGTTTTGTTGCCAAAATCGGAAAGAAAAAAAAATCCATTTACAGGCGTGACAATTTAAGTAGTGAAGTTCTTTGAAAACATGTCAAATATAAGATTCATTGTAAAATTATAAAATAGGAGTTATGGCATTATGGTTTTTCAAACACGTGATCTTTTATTCCAGTATAGTATCATGTTAAATCATTATGAAACCCAAAGGAGGTGCATGATTTAAGATTTTGAAAATGGAGAGTATGAGCTACTTAGTAAAGCTCATATTTTGTTAGTCGTTTCATAAATCCATATTTACTACAATGTTATATCTTCATGTGTACTCCTTGGCTTCCTTTCAGACCTTTCTTTTTACTTCTTGTGTCTGCTAAATTATCTAATAATTGGTCCTTAGATTTTTTTGTAGTTTATAGCTTTTCTTTGGCCTCTTACAAAATGCATTTTGACGTACCGACCTTACGGTGTTGCTCCCGAAAGACGGCCGTACAAATGAATTTATATGCACCGAACTAACTCTTTATACTAACTAGTAGTATAAGTAGCAAGTCCGGGATCGAACGCAAGAGAGCCAAATATGGATTCCTCAAAAGTTGGAACTTGTAGGAAGTAACCAAGGGGGGGATTTGTGAAAATTGTTAAAATAAATTGTGGAAGCGAAAATTATGCAACGTAAACAATTGAGAAAATTTATTTATCGAACAAATACTTACTTTGGATAATTATTATTTAATTCATTTATCATTAATTCTATCATAGACTACTCAAAAGATACATGAGATTATTTGAATTAAAAACTTAGTCGACTCGATTAAAATCCTAACCGATAGTCCATAAACTCAAGTTGATTAAGAGAAAAGCAAGAATCCTCAACCAATCAATTAATCAACATGCATTAAGATTCAAGGCAAAACTAAGTCGTCTAACTAATTAATTGAGCAAAATTTATCTAAGTTAGAAAGTAAATGCTTGCTAACTGGAATCCCAGATTAACACAACAAACTTACTTAACCCATGCTTCTAGGTGATGACTACCTAACGATTACAAATTAGGGCCAATCAAAGAAATTAATTAAACATGCATAGCTAATTTGTCAGATTATCCTATACATGAAAAGTAAAGAATATGCTAAAGATGTATTCCATAAATTCATAATAAAACTCACAGAATTTTAAAACCAGTCTAAAGAATTAAATTGGAATGAAATTAAACTAACAAACCCAAGCTAAGTTCTTACCCTTTAGCCACTAAACATACTCAAACTCAATACAATTGGTAAAGGGGAAGAATTCTTTTTCAGAGTTTTGGTATAAAAGTGGGCTAAGACTAGGTTGAGACAAAGTGACGGCATTCACAATTGGGTGTGCTAGATCTGATGATATCGGCTGGACCCAGATTCTCCTTTTATAAAACTACTGCAGCATCGCAACGGTAGGAAGGGCGTTGCAACGTTGAGGCAAATAATGGCCAAGAATCAGGCACGCGTTGCAGCGCTGGCCTGACGCTGCATTGCGCGCGCGCTAGGGTTATGCGTCCCTTAAACACCGTAGCGTCGCAACACTCCTAATGCTCTGAAGGAGCATTGCAATGCTGATGCTTCTATCTTTCAGCGTCAAGGTTCAAGCACCAAGGTGCGTTGCGATAATGGCATCATGAAATCTCCAAACCGTTGCAAGCAACACTGCCTTCCATCCAAGCATTCTGTCCAATAGCTTCAAGCTAGAGTTGGACTTAAGCTTAATCAGAGCATTGCGATGCTTGGTATTGCAGTAGACTTCTTACTTTGTCATTGGATCGATTTATCTCCTGTACAGTAGCCTTCTTACTTCATCATTGGATCGATTTATCTCATACTTTTTCATTTTAGTGCCTTTTATTTTCGAACGCTTAATCTGACTGCTTGTACACTCGAGTCCTACAAAATAATCAATAAAACCAAATTAAGTATCTAAACAACCTTGAGTTAAGCGGATGAAGATAGCACTTTCAACTGCTATCAACATTTATGTTTTTAGTTATCATATTAATTAAATTAAAAGTAATAGTAAACTTTAAAGTTGGTTCATTCAATAAAAACCATACACCTCTTTTAGTAGAATTTGCTAAAATAGAAAAAAGAAATAGTTTGTTAGTTTAAGTTGGATAATATTTCATTTTCCAACTTTGATGAACTTACTTCAAGTTTAGTTGTTCGAAAATTTCTCTTCATTTTCCTGTTCGCTTAATATTATTTTTATATCAACTCTTTTATGTGTTGGATCTAATTTTTATATAAAAAAAAAATTAATATTGGTAGCTTTGTGGGCTTCAGTCATACCATTATTTTTTTTTACGATAACAAATGTTTATTTACGGACAATTTTAGTGTTTTAGTGATTCAATCATACTAGAAGATTCTTCAATCTAATGAATTATTATGTGATGCTTACTCTCAAGAAAAATTGACAATTAGACCATCACTAGCTAAAGTGGAGATTGAACCACCTGCATTTTTAGAACGAATTCATGGTGATATTTGTGGAGCTATTAACCCATCAAGTATACTATTTAGATATTTTATGATATTAATAGACGCATCCAGCAGATGGTCACACGCGTGCTTATTATCAAGTCGAAATCTTGCATTGCAAGATTACTTGCTCAAATAATTAAGTTAAGAGCACAGTTTCCTGATTATACAATTAAGACCATTCGTCTTGATAATGATAGTGAATTTATATCCCAAGCTTTTGATAATTGTTGTATGTCAATTAGGATAGTGTTGAGCATCTTATAGCTCATGTTCATACACCAAATGGTTTAGTAGAATCATTCATAAAATATTTGCAATTAATTGCAAGACCATTGCTTATGAGAGCTAAGCTTCTTTCACCTATACGAGGACATGCTATTTTGCTTGCAGTGTCACTTGTATGCATTAGGCCAGTAGCTTATCATAAGTACTCACCATTACAATTAGCTTATGATCATGAGCCAGATATTTCCCATCTGAGAATTTTTGGATGTGTAGTATATGTTCCAATTGCTCCACCACGATATACTCCTGAAAGGAGGTAGGATATGATTTCCCATCAATTATTAAATATCTTGGACCCCTGACGTGTGATGTATTTACTGCGCGATATGCTGATTGTCACTTTAATGAGACAAATTTTCAAACATTAGGGGGAGGAATTAAAATTTTGAAAAAGAAATTACATGGAATGCATCGTTATTGTCTCATTTAGATTCTCGTACAGATCAATGTGAACTTGAAGTTCAGAAGATAATTCATTTGCAAAATATAGAAAATCTATTACCAGATGTATTCGTGGATGTAAAGAAAGAAACTAAATCCCATATACAGCTAGAAATGTTCCATCGAAAATTGATATCGCAAAATAGCAATTAGTCACCAATGATTCTGGGACACGCTAGAAGCGCCGTAGACCTATGGGTTTCAAAATTAAAGTCCTCGAAAAATAAAAATAATAAATAGTCAAGAATACTTGGTTGAAGATATAAATATCCATGAAGAAATCCTTGACATGACTAGTGAGAAATGTGAAAAAGCTAAAGATAATAATGAGATTTCAATAAACTACGTCATGACAGGAAAAAGATGAAACCGAACTAATGTAGTTATTGATAACATTTTTGCATATAATGTTGCTCTTAATATTATATCTGTCACACCCCTTTGCAGATGACCCTCTTAATCTGGAACAGAATGTGACGACAGTAGTTACCAACCCTTTTGTGGCACCCACTACCATACTAGCCTCCTTAATCTGCTTAAGAAATCCTAAATCCCATATATAACATTCAGTAAACTAAGAAAACTTAAAAACAACCTCAGAACACTAGGGTCCAATACAAATATAAAAGCATCATAGTAACAGTTACAGAGTTCAGTGGGTCCCAGCATTCCTCACTAGTCCCTAGGATGAACAACACATATGTACAGACATAGACAAAATAGACAACTAGAATGTCACTTTAGTCTTTAAGCAAATCTTGAGTCCTTCAGTGGCAGAGCAGCAGGACAACTAACCTCTGAGGAGATGACCACTACTTAGGGAAAAGGAAGACATTTGAAAAAGTAAGTTACTAGCCTAATGAGTGCCTAATAAAACTTAATCATCATGCTTTAAACTAAAAACAACCAAGCAAACTCATACGTAAAACTTTTTAAATATAGAGTTTCTGGAAACATTAAAACATTTATAACTCTTCTTAAACCTTATTGAGATAGAACCCTTTTGCTCAATCGCTCAACCTTTATCCTTAATTGGTGTGGAGTAATCTCAACACAACCAATGTCAACTCTACCTATGTGCACATGGTAATAATTAAATACCATCATACATTAGGTACTATGGTCCGAATATCTTCTCAATCTCACTGTGCTTTAGTATCAGGTTCATCATAATCGTCATAGAAACATACTCATCAAAGCATGTATAAAAGCATAGTAGCATGAAACATATTCTTAAAAATCCTTATCATATAATCATGAACTTCCAACGCATGCTAGTAACATAAAGTATATAAATACGTGAACATGCTTTCATAACTTTTTTAAACTAAGTCATATGTTAATAGACACTTTAAAAACTAGTTTGCTTGGAGCTGCCTTAAACATTCTTATAAATAGAGCTAGTATGAGTCTGAACTTTTAAGTAAACCATGAGTTTCCTAAAACATTGGAAAAACACTTAGTTTTATCACTCACAACTTTGGGCGTCCTTCCTAGGATTAATAAGCCTTCCCTATTGGTGTTAACCCTGTGGAAATGGTAAACATATTTGATCAATGTTATTAGTTACCGTGTGAGTCTAACTCACATAAACAAGCTTAACATTCAACTTAGAACATCTTCCTTTAGTTCAACGCATGCCTTCCTTATCCGTTCAACACTTAAGAATTTCCTTGATTGTTGATGCTAAATCATGCGGCCAACTAGCATCATTATTGTGCCAACGGATGCCCATGCACCCATTCCGCCGCACACCATCACTTTACTTTAACCCTAGCACGCACCTTGCCACCCACAGTGCAACCCCTTGCATGCACATTGGCACAACGTCTCGGGTCAACCTGCCCTCGCGTACGTCTGCAGCTTACCGATTGAGTTGCTTGCTTGCTCAATGGTTGCAGTTGCCTGCTTGTTCAAACCAAATTTTCAGTGTCAACTTTGGGCACGAATAACTTAGTTTCCACACGTTTTCTTGAAAATTTTCCATCCTTTTTTTTTTAATTTTCTTGAATTTTTTTTCAAAATGCCTTAAGTTGCTTACCTAAAAGTTTGAGCTTCAAATTTCTCGTGGTCTGGTTGGAATCCTTTGATCTCTTCTACTGAACCAGATTCATCAAAGAGCCTGACTTTCTTGAAGAATCCTTAAGATTTCAACTTGAATCTCTAAGAATTTCCTCTTAGCAGCCCAGGGCCATTAAATAAACTCAATAACCGTTCAAATGCTTCTAGAATCACCTCTTGTGCACAAGTAAACTGCTCAAACCGACCCTTTAAACTGAGGTCTTCTTTTATACTATGAACTGCATGCCCTCTTTAAACCTTAGGCTAGCATCTCACCCACTAATTGGGTTTAATTCTCTTAACCCTTAGAGCTAGACCACTTTAGTCAGTGGTTATGCTGTGATTTTCTCCTAATTCGACGCAGGCTTGTTACACTCACAACCACACGGTAGCACTTGGACGCACACACCCCCTTGACCAGTGCATGCCTCAACGCCACCTGCGCCCATCGCCCGGTCTCAAGATCAACGCTTGGCCTCTCTTGCTCGCACACCTTGCCTAGCCAACGCACACCATCGCATGCGCTTGTTGCTGCCACAACACCTTAGGCAACCTTGGACATGTCGCATGCGTCCAAGCTTTTTAACCTCAACATAAGGCTTGGTCATCGCATAGCTCATTCCCAATGCATGGCATGCCCTTCGGCCAACACTTAGCTGTCTACTTCTTTCCTCATGCCCAACATGCACTCAACGAACCTCAAGATGCTTAGGCTGCTACATATCAATAAGACCTTCAACGCAAGGCTTCCATACTTAGCCAATTTTCCTTCTTCTAAATATACATACTTACACTTTAACATCCGAGAGCCTAAATATTCCACACTTAGAATATTTTTATTCTTCTTCAAGCCTCTTCCCTAAAACATAATATTTATTGAAAGAAGGATATAAAAACAATTCAATATGTCCATGTGTTTTTATAAAGAAATCACAGTCGGAATTTGCTATTATAACTGTATATGTTGATTACTTAAATATAACTGGGATTCCTGAACAACTTTCAAAGGCAATAGAATATCTTAAGAAATAGTTTGAGATGAAAGATCTCGGAAGGACAAAATCTTTCATTGTCTTGCAAATTGAGCATTTAGCAGATGAGATATTTGTTCATCAGTCAACTTATATAGGAAAAGTTTTTGAAAAGGTTCTATATAGACAAAATACATCCATTGAACATTCCAATAGAAGTTCGTTCACTAGATGTGAAGAAAGATAAATTTCGATCTCGAGATGATAATGAAGAACTTCCTGGTCCTGAAGTACCATATCTCAGTGCAATTGGTGAACTTATGTATCTTGCTTTTAATACAAGATCAGACATTGCATTTACAGTAAATTTATTAGCAACATATAGTTCTCCTCCAACGAAAAGACATTGGAATGGAATTAAGCATATACTCCGTTATCTTTAATGAATGATTGATATAGGTTTGTTTTATTCAAATAAATCGAATTTAGATTTGGTTCGTTGTGCAGCTTCTGGATATTTATCTAATCCACACAAAGCTAGATTTCAAACAGGTTATCGATTCACAAGTGGACAGTGAAACAAACCATAACGGCTACTTCCCCAAATCATGTTGAAATTCTTGCAATTCACGAGGCTAGTCGATAATGTGTATAGCTAAAATCAATGACTCAGTAAATTCATGGAGCATGTCGTTCGTATTCTAGTAAAAATCATGTAATGATATTATACAAAGACAACATAACATGCATATCCTGAATCTAATGAGGATATATTTAAGTAAGATATATTTAAGGATATAGAGTAAAACATATTTCACCAAAGCTTTTCTACACTTATGATCTTGAACAAAATGACGAGGTCACTATACAACAAATTTGTTCGAAAGATAACTGGTAGACATATTTACAAAGACATTACCTATTGCAGTCCTTGAAAAACTAGTGCATAACATTGTAATGCAGCAACTCAAAGATTTCAAGTGATGTTTCCATGATGGGGAGTAAATATACTTTTTTGGAATCTTTTCCCTTCACTAGGATTTTTTTCCATTGGGTTTTTTTTTCCTAGTAAGGCTTTAACGAGACATATTTCATATATATAATGGGCATCCAAGGGGGAGTATTATAAATATTATGATAATAGATGCCCATTAAATGCTCATGCTTGGTGTCAGTTGACCATGTATCATGTCCCCATTTTCCAAAGTGTCTTCCATGTGTCTCAACATTACACATTACTAATGTTAGTCCACCTCCTACACACCAAATTGCCTATAAATAGTGGCATTTGGTGGGTTTTTGAAGACACACATTGGGCAAATTCCATAAAAATTGGAGAAAGTGGAGAATTTAGAGAAACTTCTTATTTTTTATTTTGCTAATTTTTTTATTTTATTTATTTATATATTATCTTTAATTTATTTTAATATTTATTTATTTTATTATTATATTATATTATATTTATTTTAATATTGTATTTTATTGGTATCTATGTTCTTTTTGCGCTCCTCAAGTTCATAACATTATCATTATTATTATTGTATATCTTTCATATTTTAGGATCAAGCTCCACCATCACCTTTGTTAAGGATATTTTAATATTATATTTTATTGGTTTTGCTTCTTCTCTTTTTTTTTTTCTTTTTTCATTTGCTTTTCTTTCTCTGGTTTTTGCTTCTTCTCTTTCTTTCTTTTTTATTTTCTTTCCTTTATCCGGTTTTTGCTTCTTCCCATTTTTTTTATTTTTTTATTTTCTTTCTTTTCCTGCTTCTTTCCTTTCTTTTTTTAATTTTTTTTTTCATTTCTTCGGTTTTTGCTTCCTCCCTTTTTTTCTTTTTTTTTTAATTTTCTTTTCTTTGTCCAGTTTTGCTTCTTCCCTTCCTTTTTTTTTTATTTTCTGTCATTTCTCTAGTTTTTGCTTCTTTTTTTTTCTAATTTTCTTTCTTTTCTCCTGTTTTTGTTTCTTCTTTCTCTCTCTTTAAATTTTCTTTCATTTATCCAATCTTTTCTTCTCCCCTTCATTTCATATGAATTCTGAGGTTGAGTTTTGTACCCAAGACTTGAAAATAACCAATTCATAAGTGACGTAGCATCAACAAGCCAATCATCAAGTTTGATTATTATAACGAAATATTAAATATAAATAGCAAATGAAAACGGATTTGAAAGAAACTACCTTTTTCAGTCCACAAATTTACACCTTTTGTAGAAACATTTCTTAAAACTTTGAATTAAGAAACAAGAATAGTTATTAAACAAGTTTATTTCTCAAAAAATGAGAAATGTGTACGATACCAAACAGGCCAATAGTTTTTTTCCTCTTTTTATAGGACTTTAAGAGTATGATGTCTATCAGAAATAAACTTGAAAAAATGACATAGATGACCCAAAATGAATGACACAAATTGATATATTTGTGTATTTGTGTCCCATAATATTTGTGTATTGATAACATCAATTATTAGTGATATTCGTGATATAACATAGATAGATAGCAGTCATATTCATGTATTAGTAATATCGAATTTAGGTAGATATCAACGGTAGAAGTCTAGTAGTGATAAAAGTCTATTATTGATAATCATGATAAAAGTTTCTCAATAATAGCCATTGATAGCTTTGACTGTTGATATTTCAAAATTGATAGTCAATAATGAAAGTCTATCAGTGATAACCACTAATATTTTCTATCATCGATAGCTTAATCTTTGATGATTTTTTTCACAGTTAATAGCTACTTATAGAAGTCTATCATTGATAGCCAACTTAGAGAATTTAATTAATAAAGTTGAATCTCGAATTAAAGTGTAAGTGGAATGCCTAGAAGTTAAGACTAATAGCATGTTATCATTAATAGAAGTTATCAACGATGACATGTTATTTGATGGTAAAAAGGAATCAGAGAAGTTATCTCTGATAGCATGTTATCAATGATAGAAGCTATCACCGATAACTACGATATAAGTGATATAAGTGATATCGGTGATAGAACTTACGTGATATTTGTATATCGATGATACCAATGATATAAAAGTCAATTCCATTTGATGAAATTCTATCATTGATAGCCACTGCTAAAAGTTATCGGTGATAGCTACTGATTGAAGTTATCAATTATAGCCATAGCTATCAGTGATATGACTTAGGTATATATCAAAAAATGAATGATATTAATGATATTCGTGATATGACTTAGGTAAATACTAGAGATAGTCACTTATAAACCTATCATTGATAGACTTCTATGTAGGATTGTATCAATCGCAGCGGAAGAACAAGGACCATCTAAGCATTCAAATTCACTAATTTTGGCATATTATAAACATGCTTCTGCAGAAAAATGGGTTTCAAGACATACCTCTTGAAGAACTTCTTCAAAGCTCCATCTCCAGCTGCAATCTTTTCCATATCTTGTTGTAGACCATCTCAAGATCTTCCCCAATATTCTCTTGGTGCTTTAGATTGAGTTGTGGGACTCAAAACAAGCTTGAATCAAGGGATGAAGGAGAAAAGCTCACTGCTGCAACAAGATTGAAGTACCTTTCTTCAAACAAGTTTTTCTCTAAAAAACCTTTTGATTGCATTCACGTTTTTCACTCCAATCTTCTCATTATATTGCAGATCAACATGCAAAGAGAAGAGTTGCATGTGTTGCAGCTCATGCTTGGAGAAGACAAGGCCAAATGGTTGCTTCATGAGTGAGCTCGTTAAGTGATGGATAATGAAAAAATCCATTTTTCCATTTAAATGTGTTTTTCTTTTCTTTTTCAATTGTATCTAAAAATCAAAATCAACTCTTTATAACAACAACAGAGTAGGCCGCATCCAATGGTGTTACTAGAATTAGGTACCCAACCTCATTGATGTACCATAGATCATTTTGACTATTTACTCGAACCCGATCCTCTCTTATGTCTCCACATAAAGTTTAAGTACTCATACAATAGTCATGGGTCGTAGTTTATTGGATTTAGACTTTTAAACAATTTATAAGATCAATAACAAGTATATTGGTAATAGAAAATGTTTATCATTTTACAAACTGCGAGTTTTTAGGACATAAAACCCAACATTCTATCCCTTATAACTTTAAATGTTAATCTTTGAAAGATGATAGTTTCTTTTCAAAAGTTGATAACTACTTATAATAGTCAATCATTAATATCTATTGATAGCCTTAGGTGTTAATATTTCAAGTTTGATTCCAATTTATTAAAGTGTATCAATGATAGCCATTAAAATTTGATGAAAAATTGAAAGGTGATATTTCAAATGTGAAGAATTCTAATGGGGAGAGAACCTTGAGCAGAAGCGGATCGTCCAAATTCCATTTTTATTGAATACAAAGTTTACAATAAACAAGAAATAAGATATGCGTTTAATTCTAAATTACAGCATGCTTTAGAAAGGGTTTCAAGAAACCTCACCTTTGAAGACCTTTTCCTCATGTTTTTCCTCGAACAAATCACGAACTCCTTGAAGACCTTCTTCAAGATTAACGTCAAACAAAATTAAACACTACCACGAATGTTATCTTGGTATTCTCAAGGTGAGAACTTAAGAGTGGTGGACTCTTGCTATTTTGGATTTTAAGGGAAAACTTAATGTAGAGGAGGGATTGGGAATTTTCACAATAAATAAAGACACAGAACACTTTTGTCGTTTACACTTTCTCAATCTCGATTAACCAAAATTAGCAAGAAGAAGAAGAAACTTTTCCTTTTCTACTTGCCAAACATAACACCACCATTCACTTACGTTGGAGGAGAGAAAAGAAGGGGAAGGGAGTTGTAACTCCCTTCCTGTTTATTTAATGATAATAATAAAAATATAAATATGATAACTAACTTATCATAATATATACAAATATAACATATACCCTATAGTTTTAATATTGTATCACATACAATATAAACTATATTTTCTTTTCTATTTTATATGACATTTAATATAAATCCTATTTATATTAAATTAACAACCATGAATCCAATTCATAGAAACTATATTTGAATCTCATTCAAATATTTATTTCCACCCATTAAGCTATAATGTATCAAATACATTACGACAATTATATCACATATAATTGAAAAAACATAATTACATCATATATAATTAAATCCCTCTATTAATTTGAACATTTCAAATTAACCAAAAAATTGATTCTCAACTAAATCCTATTGACCTACCAAGGGGACCTCATGGACCTGTAGCTTAAAGCTCCAACGGTACATGAATAACTAATTAAACTCTTTTAATTACATTATTCACCATCCGTTAGCTGTGGGAACTCCACTAAAGATTGACAGTTGCACTCTTCGTACTACAGATATATTTCTGTGTCCATTGGATATAACAAATCAACAGTACGATGACCCTCATAGGCAGGAGTTCACAACTCACTCAAGATTCAGGTCATGTTACCTATGGTCATCTTGGTGAAATGTAAGTCTATATCATGAACTGCGTTATATAATGAGACTAAACATTTCATGGTTCAGTCTTATACAAACTCCTTTGTATAGGATATCCCTGCTCCCATGTCTATACATGAATGATCAGGATCAGATCATTTAGCACTTTACAACAATTATAACACCTACAAAGTGAGCCATACTTGTAGTGTCACGAGGATAAGGTACCCAATCTTATCCATCTACTACAGACCATTTAGGTTATCACTTAAAATGATCCACCCGTATGTTTAAGTTACAAAGATAACATTGGATGCTAGTTTATTGGTTTGTTGTTAATGCAACTAAAATATCATATATTTTATAGATAATGAATAAAATATCATATATTTTATTAAATACAAAATGAGTTTGTTCAACAATGTTTACAACTATAGGACCCTATGAGATTTAGGGCATCAACCCCAAAAAAATGTTACTATTTTAATGTTGTTTTAATGTTTCTCAATTGAAAGTTACCACTGATAGCAGCTATCAACAATAGCAACTCAAAGTAGCTATCATGGCTATCATTGATAGCTGCTATTAGTTGATAGTTTTGAATTTGAGAAAATCAGAAAAAAGAAACACAGAATGGTTGGCTGCATATGGGCTTTTTAGTCATTTACCTAAACAGCTACCATTGACAAATGCTACCATTGATTTCTGGCGCTAATTTTTTGCCATATCCGTAATATGTTTATCCTTGTTATACATCTTTTATTATTTTGGGTCTGATTATTATTTGTACAACCAGCTTTTTTGTTAACCTTCCTCCAATGGTCAAATTTGAATCTTTCTACTTCTTTTGAAATCTCGTTTTTTCTCTCTTTTGACAACAACTTCTCTGTAGAAATTTCATCTTCTGCAATTCTTTTTTATTTTATGGGAAAGCTATCCTCGACACTATTTTCTTCTATTGTGTTCAACATTGTCCATGAGTGCTTAAATCTTTATATCTAACCTTTTGAGAACATTTCTTTAGGTTTTCGATTTCATAGTTTCAATTGAGAATTTGAATAAGGTGTGAGTGTACCTTGGGTTTGAGCATAGTAGTTTAATCCCGCACCCAAAAAAGAATTTGGTCTAGTGGTTTGATCTTAAACCCGATTAAAAGGGGATCATCGCGCTTTTATTTTTAACTTGTTTAAAAAGATCAGTATAGGTTGGATCTTAATCCTGCAAAATGATCGGTTGGAGGTTGACTTTTAAACCTGTAAAACGAGTGGTAAATCAGTTTGGTTTTACCTGTTAAAAAATCAATGTAGTTAAAATACCAAAGAAAGTGTTTTAAGAAGTGGAGTAGGGATTTCTGAACCATTATAAAAATTACTAGTGTCATCTATTTCTCCTTACTCATTTTAATCCTAAAATTTAATTACTATGTATGTAGATTGCATACTTACAACATCTTCAATGTGCTAGTTTTCATTCCTTGGCAGTCCATTCCTCCCATTGCCTGAAAAATATAAAGGAAAAAATAATAAGTATAACAATACCCAGTAAGTGACTGGTAACTAGGCACCCTAGGTAACTTGTTAACTTGTCTATCTAGACATCGGTGTACTACTAGGTGCTCTAGGTAACCTATTAGAGACTAGTGAGAAGTCTTGGGACCCACTGAACTACGTAAATATTATTATGATGTTTTATTTTGGTGTTGGGCCCCGATGTTGAGAGGTTTTTTTTTTTTTAAAAAAAAAAAAAGTTTGTTTAGTCTGGTGAATTTTATATGGGATCCAGGGTTTCTTAAGTGGGTTAAGGAAGTTCATCAAGTAGTGGATGCCACAAAAGGGTTGGTAACTACTGCAGTTACATTCTCTGTCGGATTAAGAGGGTAATCTGGGAGGGGATGTGACATGGTCTCTTTGTATGCTCACTTTTCAGCTTACCCAATGAGGAGAACTATCCCTATATTTTTCATCTTCTTATATACTTATAGGCACAATAAGAGTAAAACAAATTATAAGGATGAAAAAAAGTGTAAAAGTAGTTTCCAGGGTCAGTGTTATACTTTTAATTATATGATACCCTTAGGAATGGAGCTACTTTGATGAAAGTTTTAAAAGATAGATTCTCTAAAGCACCCATGAAACCAAGTGGTGTTCAAAGGGCAAAATGAACACAATAATGAGAAATGATCATACACTTTGTTGAGATGAAAAAAATGTGACTTCTATTGATTTAGTTTACTAGAACGAATGATAGTTCAAGATATCAAGTCTATTAATTAATTAAGTAAACTTGGTTTATGTTCACTATGTAAAGCTAAAAATTAGAATAAATTATATGTGACTCATTAGAAAAAATTCAACACTTATTTATTTTTTTAAGGAAAGACTTTTTATTCACTATCCAAAGATCAAACTCATCATTTATGTCGGAGCTTGTAAGAATAAATTAAATGTGACTCATCCATGCCTTCCGTCCTTTCACATACATAGGTTGTGATTCTTACATGAGTTTCACTCTTTCACATCCACGAGTTATTCCTTCATCACATGGTTAAATATTTGCATCTTATTCAAACTAACAATCAATTTATAGAAGAGTTATGACAATGAATAATTCCATAAATATATATCTTTTCTAAATTTGAAGAACACACTATTTTTCCATCAAAATTTTCTTGAAGATAAGTTTGCCTTACAATGTAATGTTCGTTGGATATTATGGAATGAGGTATTCCATCCATAAGAACGCAATGTAATCTATCTAAAGAGACAACTACACATCAAATAAGACACTAGACAAAGTAAAATTGCCTTCCCAGGTGCACCAATGTTAACTCTTCTTAGGTGCTCTGCATACTATCATCTGATGGGTTGCGGTTGCATCTTGAGTGCAACTTTGACATTTCTTTTTATATATTACACAAAAACGTGAGGAAAACTAAAAAATTAACTCTTGTTCCACCTATTTTTTCTTCCTTTTACTACTCAAGGCTACGGAAACATGCTTGTCTTGGTTTTTCATAAAATCACATGTAATACTAATGTATATGACACTGAGCGCATGCTTTCTACTCAATAATTTAAGCTTTTTAGACTAAATAACTCACCTAAAGGAAAGTTATCGGCAAGAGACAAATAATTATGTTATCATAAATATCTTTTGCACAATCAACAAAAATTATGCAACATCAATCTTAAATAAATTAATTAAAGAAAAAAACAAAAAGGCGAACCCACAAATGTCACTATATCTAATAGTCAAAGTGTTACCAAAGATCTTTATATATATATATATATACTTGGTTAACAAAATAAAAATTTTAATTTTAGCTCGAAATTCTCATATATATATATATATAATATCACGACTCAACTATTTGAGCAAAGTGCTTGGATCGCTAGTCTTGCAAACAAGTTAGTAGCATTGTCTACTCCAAAAAACCTTGCAGATACATCAATAGTACAATTTTTCACACCAATGCAAGTCTTTTCCACCAAAAGCGTGCTTCTTTTCACATCCCACGAGCCTTTCTTAAAGGAACCACATTTTCCCTCTGGATTTCCATAGCTAGCAAATTGAATTTCAGAGATTATGCGTCCTCCTTGACATGACAACTCTAAGGTGCTTCCTTCATTAGCCTTTGCACAGATAGTTCCTATAGTGATGGTTTGAATTGACACTTGTTGAGGATTTCCTCCAAATTCTTCAAATAAAACAAGCGTGTTCGTGTCGTTTGAAAGAAACGATCTCGGAACGTGATACCATCTTTGAGAAGGGTTCCCACAGTTTCCAGCACATTTGCTAGGATTGTATGCACCTCTGTAGTCACAATTTGCACTGCAACTATCATTGCTGGCAATAAAAGAAGGCCAAAATCGGCCTATGCTTACCCCATTTACCCAAGCTTGGCCTTTTCCCATTCCTTGCATGTCCAATGTTACTGGGTCAGTTCCTGGAGGAGTCTTAAAGCTAGTTTTGTACCATGTCATTCGTCTTCCAATAGACTTGTTATTTAATGCTCTCCATTTTGTTCTTTGTGAGAACATCGGGTCGTATAGTTTCTTCATTTCTCCATTTAGTCCAACCTTATAAAACCATAGGTTTGACGTTAAATCAATTGTGACATTTCCTTCTCCAATTAAAAAAATAGGACCTCCCTCAATTCCCGTTGGCACTGTGTCATAAAATGCACCGTAATTATTCAATCCAACTGTGGCACTTAAAAGAGTTATTATGTTTTTTCTCGATTTTAGTAGAATAGGTTTCTCAAACACAAAACTCTGCCCATCGCTCCTCCATTGTGACCCGATATACCTTCTATTTGTAAAAGCATGAAGCACATGACCTTTTGTATTTACTCGAAGAGTCACATTTCGAAGAGGAAATGTTGCATTGGTTTCAACGTTTGTCATATACCACAGGTAGTCACTGGCATCAACAGTAGTTCCTTTTTGTTCCAAAAGATGGTTCGCCTTAAATTTACCCCTTCCATGTAATGTGTCTTTCATGGGCTCTGCAGCCCACATCCACAAGAGTTTTGCATTGTCTTTTGCATGTTGCTCCTTCACAAAGATAGATGTTTGAGAATTCACCTTTGCAGTATTGTAAACCTCCTTGTTGCAACCATCAAGAATGGTCACGGACCAAGCTGGCACAAAATATTTTCCATCTGTCTGCAGATCTATGGTTGCATCCCTGCTACCATCTGTATTGCTTAAGAAGCAAAACCTCTCCCCTGTTGATGGGTTGGAGAACTTCGTTAAAGTGAGAGAGCTACCATAGTGTTGGTTTGAGTGAGTGCCATTTGTGAGAATCTTCTCTCCCAATTTTATTGATGCATGGAGTTGTTTAAGATGCCCCCATTTGGGTTGATTTAAGTTCCCATATTCGTCAAGTGGGGCGTCGTAATCGTAAGACGTAGTGATGAATGGACCGCCCGATGTTCTTCCAAAGTTGGTGCCTCCATGGTACATGTAGTAATTGTTAAGTATGCCACCAGATTGAAAAAACCTAGCCACAGAAAATGCTACGTCTTCTGCAGTTCTGTGAGGGTCTTTATCGCCCCATTTCTTGAACCATCCCACCCAATTTTCAGTAAACATTTTTGGGCTATTAGGATTGTTAGGAGTAAAGTTGTCACAATAGTGTCCATTACACGTATTAATGATAGGTTGTGGGGCATCATTTTGTTGGCACATGATCCATGGAACACCAACATTAAGAGATTCAGCCATTTGAGCACACCAATTGATATATGCTTTTCCTGCATTTCCGTAAGGCGTCATCACATTTCCATACTCATTCTCGATTTGAGCTAAGATTATTGGCCCTCCTTGTGAGGCAAAAAGGTTGGCCTGTTTACACATATTCACTATTTTTGTCGTGAAGGTTTGCATTTCATTCTTGTACACTTGATTGTCAGTTCGTAGTTGGATTCCTGGCATATTGTGCAACCATAGTGGAAAGCCTCCATAGTTCCACTCAGCACAAACGTAAGGACCAATTCTCATTATAACATAAAGTCCCGCATCTTGGACAAACTGAAAGAATTTGATGAAATCTAGGTTTCCAGAGAAATCATATTTTCGTCGTTGCGGCTCGTGACGATCCCAAAAAATATATGTCTCGATTGCATCTAGTCCACCATCTTTAGCTTTCTGAATAAGATCAGGCCACATCTTTTCAGTGCTACGTGGATAATGGATTGAACCTGAGAAGATAATGCGTCGTTCACCATTGATAATTATAGCATTTGAGTCGTAGGTGACATTTGCTCCTGTACAAAAAGATAAGCAAGCTAAAGTAGCTAGAAGAGGAAAAACAAACAACTGAAGCTTAAACATCTTTGTATCTAGCGATTATATGTTTGGTTTTATTCATTTCTTTGAATCAATGTGTTTATATAGGAACACATAGGTACAAAGTTGGTATTCTTTCCAATCTATATTTGTAAAATCGTTTTTTTATGGATTATAAACACGGAAAACATGCTAATCAATTTTCACTGTTCATGTATGAGTTTCTTTGCTAAATTTGGAAAATATTCATGGAAATTATCCTAACAATAACTTTTTTCCCAACTGAAAGTATATATGTAACTAACAAACTTTTCTTTTTCCTAACATAGGTTTGCTTATCTATTAGACATTTTCAGTTTGAATTTGTAATGAGCCAATGATCATAGTTTTCTTTCGTTGGTATAATGTTGTCATTAGCATCTAGGTTGTTGGAGACATGTTGAGCCTATGTTTGTTGAATGTGTTTCATCAATTGAATATGACAGTTGGTTGATTTCAAGTGTTGATTCATATATTTCTCTTTGCCTAAACCCTTCAGAATTCTCCCCTCTGTTTGATCAAATGTTTTAGCCACCTCTCTTAAGAAAATATTGTACAGTTTTGTTGCCAAAATCGGAAAGAAAAAAAAATCCATTTACAGGCGTGACAATTTAAGTAGTGAAGTTCTTTGAAAACATGTCAAATATAAGATTCATTGTAAAATTATAAAATAGGAGTTATGGCATTATGGTTTTTCAAACACGTGATCTTTTATTCCAGTATAGTATCATGTTAAATCATTATGAAACCCAAAGGAGGTGCATGATTTAAGATTTTGAAAATGGAGAGTATGAGCTACTTAGTAAAGCTCATATTTTGTTAGTCGTTTCATAAATCCATATTTACTACAATGTTATATCTTCATGTGTACTCCTTGGCTTCCTTTCAGACCTTTCTTTTTACTTCTTGTGTCTGCTAAATTATCTAATAATTGGTCCTTAGATTTTTTTGTAGTTTATAGCTTTTCTTTGGCCTCTTACAAAATGCATTTTGACGTACCGACCTTACGGTGTTGCTCCCGAAAGACGGCCGTACAAATGAATTTATATGCACCGAACTAACTCTTTATACTAACTAGTAGTATAAGTAGCAAGTCCGGGATCGAACGCAAGAGAGCCAAATATGGATTCCTCAAAAGTTGGAACTTGTAGGAAGTAACCAAGGGGGGGATTTGTGAAAATTGTTAAAATAAATTGTGGAAGCAAAAATTATGCAACGTAAACAATTGAGAAAATTTATTTATCGAACAAATACTTACTTTGGATAATTATTATTTAATTCATTTATCATTAATTCTATCATAGACTACTCAAAAGATACATGAGATTATTTGAATTAAAAACTTAGTCGACTCGATTAAAATCCTAACCGATAGTCCATAAACTCAAGTTGATTAAGAGAAAAGCAAGAATCCTCAACCAATCAATTAATCAACATGCATTAAGATTCAAGGCAAAACTAAGTCGTCTAACTAATTAATTGAGCAAAATTTATCTAAGTTAGAAAGTAAATGCTTGCTAACTGGAATCCCAGATTAACACAACAAACTTACTTAACCCATGCTTCTAGGTGATGACTACCTAACGATTACAAATTAGGGCCAATCAAAGAGATTAATTAAACATGCATAGCTAATTTGTCAGATTATCCTATACATGAAAAGTAAAGAATATGCTAAAGATGTATTCCATAAATTCATAATAAAACTCACAGAATTTTAAAACCAGTCTAAAGAATTAAATTGGAATGAAATTAAACTAACAAACCCAAGCTAAGTTCTTACCCTTTAGCCATTAAACATACTCAAACTCAATACAATTGGTAAAGGGGAAGAATTCTTTTTCAGAGTTTTGGTATAAAAGTGGGCTAAGACTAGGTTGAGACAAAGTGACGGCATTCACAATTGGGTGTGCTAGATCTGATGATATCGGCTGGACCCAGATTCTCCTTTTATAAAACTACTGCATCATCGCAACGGTAGGAAGGGCGTTGCAACGTTGAGGCAAATAATGGCCAAGCATCAGGCACGCGTTGCAGCGCTGGCCTGACGCTGCATTGCGCGCGCGCTAGGGTTATGCATCCCTTAAACACCGTAGCGTCGCAACACTCCTAATGCTCTGAAGGAGCATTGCAATGCTGATGCTTCTATCTTTCAGCGTCAAGGTTCAAGCACCAAGTTGCGTTGCAATAATGGCATCATGAAATCTCCAAACCGTTGCAAGCAACACTGCCTTCCATCCAAGCATTCTGTCCAATAGCTTCAAGCTAGAGTTGGACTTAAGCTTAATCAGAGCGTTGCGATGCTTGGTATTGCAGTAGCCTTCTTACTTTGTCATTGGATCGATTTATCTCCTGTACAGTAGCCTTCTTACTTCATCATTGGATCGATTTATCTCATACTTTTTCATTTTAGTGCCTTTTATTTTCGAACGCTTAATCTGACTGCTTGTACACTCGAGTCCTACAAAATAATCAATAAAACCAAATTAAGTATCTAAACAACCTTGAGTTAAGCGGATGAAGATAGCACTTTCAACTGCTATCAACATTTATGTTTTTAGTTATCATATTAATTAAATTAAAAGTAATAGTAAACTTTAAAGTTGGTTCATTCAATAAAAACCATACACCTCTTTTAGTAGAATTTGCTAAAATAGAAAAAAGAAATAGTTTGTTAGTTTAAGTTGGATAATATTTCATTTTCCAACTTTGATGAACTTACTTCAAGTTTAGTTGTTCGAAAATTTCTCTTCATTTTCCTGTTCGCTTAATATTATTTTTATATCAACTCTTTTATGTGTTGGATCTAATTTTTATATAAAAAAAAAATTAATATTGGTAGCTTTGTGGGCTTCAGTCATACCATTATTTTTTTTTACGATAACAAATGTTTATTTACGGACAATTTTAGTGTTTTAGTGATTCAATCATACTAGAAGATTCTTCAATCTAATGAATTATTATGTGATGCTTACTCTCAAGAAAAATTGACAATTAGACCATCACTAGCTAAAGTGGAGATTGAACCACCTGCATTTTTAGAACGAATTCATGGTGATATTTGTGGAGCTATTAACCCATCAAGTATACTATTTAGATATTTTATGATATTAATAGACGCATCCAGCAGATGGTCACACGCGTGCTTATTATCAAGTCGAAATCTTGCATTGCAAGATTACTTGCTCAAATAATTAAGTTAAGAGCACAGTTTCCTGATTATACAATTAAGACCATTCGTCTTGATAATGATAGTGAATTTATATCCCAAGCTTTTGATAATTGTTGTATGTCAATTAGGATGGTGTTGAGCATCTTATAGCTCATGTTCATACACCAAATGGTTTAGTAGAATCATTCATAAAATATTTGCAATTAATTGCAAGACCATTGCTTATGAGAGCTAAGCTTCTTTCACCTATACGAGGACATGCTATTTTGCTTGCAGTGTCACTTGTATGCATTAGGCCAGTAGCTTATCATAAGTACTCACCATTACAATTAGCTTATGATCATGAGCCAGATATTTCCCATCTGAGAATTTTTGGATGTGTAGTATATGTTCCAATTGCTCCACCACGATATACTCCTGAAAGGAGGTAGGATATGATTTCCCATCAATTATTAAATATCTTGGACCCCAGACGTGTGATGTATTCACTGCGCGATATGCTGATTGTCACTTTAATGAGACAAATTTTCAAACATTAGGGGGAGGAATTAAAATTTTGAAAAAGAAATTACATGGAATGCATCGTTATTGTCTCATTTAGATTCTCGTACAGATCAATGTGAACTTGAAGTTCAGAAGATAATTCATTTGCAAAATATAGAAAATCTATTACCAGATGTATTCGTGGATGTAAAGAAAGAAACTAAATCCCATATACACCTAGAAATGTTCCATCGAAAATTGATATCGCAAAATAGCAATTAGTCACCAATGATTCTGGGACACGCTAGAAGCGTCGTAGACCTACGGGTTTCAAAATTAAAGTCCTCGAAAAATAAAAATAATAAATAGTCAACAATACTTGGTTGAAGATATAAATATCCATGAAGAAATCCCTGACATGACTAGTGAGAAATGTGAAAAAGCTAAAGATAATAATGAGATTTCAATAAACTACGTCATGACAGGAAAAAGATGAAACCGAACTAATGTAGTTATTGATAACATTTTTGCATATAATGTTGCTCTTAATATTATATCTGTCACACCCCTTTGCAGATGACCCTCTTAATCTGGAACAGAATGTGACGACAGTAGTTACCAACCCTTTTGTGGCACCCACTACCATACTAGCCTCCTTAATCTGCTTAAGAAATCCTAAATCCCATATATAACATTCAGTAAACTAAGAAAACTTAAAAACAACCTCAGAACACTAGGGTCCAATACAAATATAAAAGCATCATAGTAACAGTTACAGAGTTCAGTGGGTCCCAGCATTCCTCACTAGTCCCTAGGATGAACAACACATATGTACAGACATAGACAAAATAGACAACTAGAATGTCACTTTAGTCTTTAAGCAAATCTTGAGTCCTTCAGTGGCAGAGCAGCAGGACAACTAACCTCTGAGGAGATGACCACTACTTAGGGAAAAGGAAGACATTTGAAAAAGTAAGTTACTAGCCTAATGAGTGCCTAATAAAACTTAATCATCATGCTTTAAACTAAAAACAACCAAGAAAACTCATACGTAAAACTTTTTAAATATAGAGTTTCTGGAAACATTAAAACATTTATAACTCTTCTTAAACCTTATTGAGATAGAACCCTTTTGCTCAATCGCTCAACCTTTATCCTTTATTGGTGTGGAGTAATCTCAACACAACCAATGTCAACTCTACCTACGTGCACATGGTAATAATTAAATACTGTCATACATTAGGTACTATGGTCCGAATATCTTCTCAATCTCACTGTGCTTTAGTATCAGGTTCATCATAATCGTCATAGAAACATACTCATCAAAGCATGTATAAAAGCATAGTAGCATGAAACATATTCTTAAAAATCCTTATCATATAATCATGAACTTCCAACGCATGCTAGTAACATAAAGTATATAAATACGTGAACATGCTTTCATAACTTTTTTAAACTAAGTCATATGTTAATAGACACTTTAAAAACAAGTGGCCAGTGAAACAAACCATAACGGCTACTTCCCCAAATCATGTTTAAATTCTTGCAATTCACGAGGCTAGTCGATAATGTGTATAGCTAAGATCAATGACTCAGTAAATTCATGGAGCATGTCATTCGTATTCTAGTAAAAATCATGTAATGATATTATACAAAGATAACACAACATGCATATCCTGAATCAAATGAGGAATTATTTAAGTAGGATATATTTAAGGAGATAGAGTAAAACATATTTCACCAAAGCTTTTCTATACTTATGATCTTGAACAAAATGACGAGGTCACTATACAACAAATTTGTTCGAAAGATAACTGGTAGACATATTTACAAAGACATTACCTATTGCAGTCCTTGAAAAACTGGTGCATAACATTGTAATGCAGCAACTCAAAGATCTCAAGTGATGTTTCCATGATGGGGAGTAAATATACTTTTTCGGAATCTTTTCCCTTCACTAGGATTTTTTTCCTAGTAAGGCTTTAACGAGACATATTTTATATATATAATGGCCATCTAAGGGGAGTATTATAAATATTATGATAATAGATGCCCATTAAATTCTCATGCTTTGTGTCAATTGACCATGTACCATGTCCCCATTTTCCAAAGTGTCTTCCATATTTCTCAACATTACACATTACTAATGTCCAAGTAGTCCACCTCCTACACGCCAAATTGCCTATAAATAGTGGTATTTGGTGGGTTTTTGAAGACACACATTGGGCAAATTCTATAAAAATTGGAGAAAGTGGAGAATTTAGAGAAACTTCTTATTTTATATTTTGCTAATTTATTTTAATTTTTTATTTATATATTATCTTTAATTTATTTCAATATTTATTTATTTTATTATTATATTATATTATATTTATTTTAATATTATATTTTATTGGTATCTATGTTCTTATTGCGCTCCTCAAGTTCATAACATTATCATTATTATTATTGTATATCTTTCATATTTTAGGATCAAGCTCCACCATCACCTTAAGGATATTTTAATGTTATATTTTATTGGTTTTGCTTCTTCTCTTTTTTTTCTTTTTTTATTTGCTTTTCTTTATCTGGTTTTTGCTTACAGTTTTTGCTTCTTCTCTTTCTTTCTTTTTTATTTTCTTTCCTTTATCCGATTTTTGCTTCTTCCCTTTTTTTTTATTTTTTTATTTTCTTTCTTTTCCTTCTTCTTCACTTTCTTTTTTTATTAATTTTTTTCATTTCTTCGGTTTTGGCTTCCTCCCTTTTTTTTAAATTTTTAAATTTTCTTTTCTTTCTCCAGTTTTGCTTCTTCCCTTTCCTTTTTTTTTAAAAAATTTTCTTTCATTTCTCTAGTTTTTGCTTTTTTTTTTTTAATTTTCTTTCATTTCTCCTGCTTTTGCTTCTTCTCTCTCTCTTTAAATTTTCTTTCATTTATCCAATCTTTTCTTCTCCCCTTCATTTCATATGAATTTTGAGGTTGAATTTCGTACCCAAGACTTGAAAATACCCAATTCATAAGTGACGTAGCCTTAACAAGTCAATCATCAAGTTTGATTATTATAACGAAACATTAAATAAAAATAGCAAATGAAAACGGAATTGAAAGAAACTACCTTTTTTAGTCCACAAATTTGCACCAAGTTTAGAAACATTTCTTAAAACTTTGAATTAAGAAACGAGAATAGTTATTAAACAAGTTTATTTCTCAAAAAATGAGAAATGTGTACGATACCAAACAGGCCAATAGTGTTTTTCCTCTTTTTATAGGACTTTAAGAATATGATGTCTATGAGAAATAAACTTGAAAAAATGACATAGATGACCCAAAATGAATGACACAAATTGATATATTTGTGTATTTGTGTCCCATAATATTTTTGTATTGATAATATCAATTATTAGTGATATTCGTGATATAACTTAGATAGATAGCAGTCATATTCATGTATTAGTAATATCGAATTTAGGTAGATATCAACGGTAGAAGTCTAGTAGTGATAAAAGTCTATTATTGATAATCATGATAAAAGTTTCTCAATAATAGCCATTGATAGCTTTGAGTGTTAATCTTTCAAAATTGATAGTCAGTAATGAAAGTCTATCAGTGATAACCACTAATATTTTCTATCATCGATAGCTTAATCTTTGATGTTTTTTTCACAGTTAATAGCTACTTATAGAAGTCTATCATTGATAGCCAACTTAGAGAATTTAATTAATAAAGTTGAATCTCAAATTAAAGTGTAAATGGAATGCCTAGAAATTAAGACTAATAGCATGTTATCATTGATAGAAGTTATCAACGATGACATGTTATTTGATGGTAAAAAGGAATCAAAGAAGTTATCTCTGATAGCATATTATCAATGATAGAAGCTATCACCGATAACTACGATATAAGTGATATAAGTGATATCGGTAATAGAACTTAGGTGATATCTGTATATCGATGATATCAATGATATAAAAGTCAATTCCATTTAATGAAATTCTATCATTGATAGCCACTGCTAAAAGTTATCGGTGATAGCTACTGATTGAAGTTATCAATTATAGCCATAGCTATCAGTGATATCTATATATCAATGATATGACTTAGGTATATACCAATAAAATGAATGATATTAATGATATTCGTGATATGACTTAGGTAAATACCAGAGATAGTCACTTATAGGCCTGTCATTGATAGACTTCTATGTAGAATTGTATCAATCGCAGCGGAAGAACAAGAATCATCTAAGCATTCAAATTCACTAATTTTGGCATAATATAAACATGCTTCTGTAGAAAAATGGGTTTCAAGACATACCTATTGAAGAACTTCTTCAAAGCTCCATTTTCAGCTGCAATCTTTTCCATATCTTATTGTAGACCATCTCAAGATCTTCCCCCACTATTCTCTTGGTGCTCTAGATTGAGTTGTGGGACTCAAACAAGCTTGAGTCAAGGGATGAAGGAGAAAAGCTCACTGTTGCAACAAGGTTTAAGAACCTTTCTTCAAACCAATTTTTCTCTCAAAAACCTTTTGATTGCATGCCCGTTTTTCACTCCAATCTTTTCATTATATTGCAGATCAACATGCAAAGAGAAGAGCTACATGTGTTGCAGCTCATGCTTGGAGAAGACAAGGCCAAATGGTTGCTTCATGAGTGAGCTAGTTAAGTGATGGATAATGGAAAATTCCATTTTTCCATTTAAATGTGTTTTTCTTTTCTTTTTAAATTTTATCTAAAAATCAAAATTTGATTTAATAAATCTATTTTATTTTAAAAATGAAAAATTAATTAATTTCATAAATTAATTAATTAATAAAACTTAATTAATTTAATATCAAATATTAAATTAAATTTAACACATATTCATCTTTATATATTTAAATCATATTTAAATTTATAAATTCTCCTATACCGTTTATTTCTAAAATTAAACATAATTATATCTCATATAATTACTAATTCCCTGAATTCTAATTTAAACATTTCAAATTAACTTATCACGCTATTCTAGAGCTAGTCCGTTATAAGCTAGTAGGGGGACCTCGCGGACCTACAGATCATGGGCGCCAACGATCCGAGATTAATTGGCTAAACTCATTAGACAAGATTAATCTTCATTCGTTAACTAATGGGTCATTCCACTAAAGCCCATAGTTGCACTCCCCTCATTGTAGATATATTATGTCCACATGATTTAACCATAATCATCAAGTCGACATTTCACAGGTTGTTCGTAATAACGGTTGGGTCAAATATCTGTTCTACCCCTGAGATTATGTCTTATTCCTCAATTTCTACTGATCTTCTAATGAATAACTGGTTTGTGATCCAATCACCAAACCAAACTCTCTCAGCCCAGTGAGAGGGTAAGGCCTTTTGTTCAAGACTTGGATTCAGTACTTGAGAGAACAACCTTTCTCCTATCCCTAAATCGGGTAGACGTGAACTCCGTCTTGCACCCTATATCTCCAGCTATCTATCCGGTCTTACCCCTGAAATGGGAGTCTTATTGAGCCGGCGCTATTGAGCCAACTCTTAACTATGCAAATCTAAGGACAATCCCGAATAAACAAGAGTTCATAGTTAGCTCAGGATTAAGATCGAGTTTCCTAGGTCATTTAGGTGAAATAATCAGTCTTAAACAGTAAATAGCATTATAAATTAAAAGTGGCTTATTTCTTATGTTGGCTTTTTGGCCCTTAATCTCAAATTAATTAATTTTAATTAATTAATTAATCAATGTTTTGATGATAACAAATTCAATTTTTAATCACTGAAAATATTAGTGTTTTAATATGTCCATAGCATAGAGCTCGGAACAACGATTCCAACACCTCTTGAATCACTTAAATCGGAGCTAAAACGAAGACGATGTGACCAAAACAAGTCTATAGAGAAAATACCGTGGTGGATGATGTGGCATAACCAGACCATTTGCATGTAGACATGTGGCAGCATATTAGTTGAATGGTGGATCATTAAGAGATTAACATATGATGGACTTTTGGTTTTTGGATTGATTTAAAATAAAAAATTGAAATTAAAAATAAATTTAAAAGGAAAATAAATTTAATATTATTTTATGTTTATGTCTAACGGTTAGTTTTTTACACATGGTATGTTTTTTTATTTTTTGGATTAATTTTAAAAATAAAATGAATTTCAAAAGAAAATGAATTTAATATTATATTTTGTTTGTATCTAACGACTAGTTTAGTTTAAAATCTCCACCATTGATTTTTTTTTCCAAAATCCAATGGTCCAAATTAATTGTGGTTTCTAAAAATTTTTCCATCTCTATATAAACCATCTTCCTTTCCAATTTTTAAACCAACAAATTTTACATTTCATAATCCTCCAAAACTCAAAAGTTCCATTGTTGCTCTCTCTAAGTTCCCAATTTTTTTCTTTTCATCTTATTCTTGAGTGTTAATTGTATTGTGAGGATAAATTTGTTGAGTGCTTAAACTTGTAAATCCACTCTAGTGAGAGTTGTATTGTGTTCTTCAAAAATTCTAACATTTATAACGGTTTGATCCTAAATCGTGGAAAGGATCGGGTTTGCTCTTGAACCCGTAAAAGGAGTGGTGGTGTAACAGTTGGGCTCTAATCCGTGGAAAGAGTCGGAAAGATTTTATTCAAATTCTCAAAAGGCACTTGGGGAGTGGAGTAAGTCAAGTTTAACCGTACTTCTTCTCTAACTCCTTTTTATTTTTGCAATTAATTAAAGCAATTTATTGTATGTTTTAGTTTTTTCTTATTTATTTGCTAAAATTTGATAGAATTAAATTATCACATTTTTTGTCATCTTATTTGTTGCATAATTTGAATTTTTCTTATTATTTATAAAAAGTGTATTAATTAGTTTAATTGGATTAATTTAGAAAAAAAATTAATTAAACTCTATTCACCCCCTCTATGGTTGCCATATCGATTCAACAATTGGTATCAGAGCGGGTTGCTCTTCTTGAAATTGTTATTTCTTGATAAACTTAATTGTTTTTTAGCTATGGCAACTTTAGGTTTTATCCCTTTTACCGATAGTCAATCTATTACAAAGCCTCCTTTCTTTAATGGTACTAATTATAGTTATTGGAAAAATAGAATGAGATTTTTCTCGTTTTCTATTGATTATGATTTATGGGATATTGTTGAGGAAGGTATTAAAATTCCAACAAAAGATGTTGATGGTGTTAGCACTATAAAACCCAAGGAAGAATGGTCAATAAATGAAAAGAAAGCATGCTCTTTAAATGTCAAAGCTATTAATTGCCTATTTTGTACTTTGAATGAAGTTGAGTATAATAGAGTGTCTATTTGCAAAATCACTAAAGAGATATGGGATAAATTAGAAATTACTCATGAAGGAACTAGTCAAGTAAAAGAAACAAAGATTGACATGTTAGTTCATCAATATGAAATGTTTAAAATTGATGAAAATGAAGTTATTTCCGATATGTTTATTAGATTTACTAACATTATCAATGCTTTAGAAGGACTTGGGAAAAAGTACTCAAATCTTGAGAAGATAAAGAATCTATTGTGGTCTTTACCTAAACAATGGGAGCCTAAAGTCACCGCCATTCAAGAGGCAAAGGATCTCAAATCCTCTCCATTGATGAACTCATGGGCTCGTTATTGACAGATGAGATAAATATCAAGAAAAACATGGAGGATGAGAAGAAAAAGAAAGAAAAGAGTACAGCTTTAAAGACCATATCTTTAGAAGTTGACTCCCAAGATGAAGATGACCTTGATGAAGATGATGTTGGCTATCTTTCACGTAAGTATAAGAACTTCATCAAGAGAAAGAAGCAATTCAGGAAGCATCTCTCCAACCAAAAAGAGTCAAAGGGTGAAAAGAGCAAAAAGGATGAGGTAATATGCTATGAATGCAAGAAGTCGGGTCATATTAGAACCGATTGTCCTTTTCTCAAATCATCCAAGAAATCCAAGAAGAAAGCAATGAAAGCTACTTGGGATGATAGCGATGAAAGAGAAAGTGGGAGTGATAATGAAGAAGTGGTCAATTTTTTCTTCATAGCTCATAGTGACAAAGAGGATGAACAAAATGATGAGGTAACTCTAGAACCTCTTTCTTATAATGAATTATTCGAAGCTTTTGAAAATATTCAAAATGATTTAGAAAAAACTTAGTTCTAAGTATGTTGTGCTTAAAAAGAAATACAATGTTTTATCTAGTAAAAATAAGTCTTTACTTGAAGAAATTGCTTGCTTAAAAGAGAATGAGCATGATGCTATGCATATTGATGAAATGAATATCTCTTATGACAAGCATGCTTTTGATTGTGATGAGAAAATGCCTTGCTTGACAAAGTTAAATTTTTTGACCATGATAGTTGTGAAAAAGATAATTTGATTAAATTACTCAAAGAAAAGGATTTTAGTGCTTTGCAAGAACTTGATAAGGCTAAAGAATCTATTAAAAAGTTGACAATAAGTGTTCAAATATTAGACAAAATAATTGAAATAGGCAAGCCTTTTGGTGATAAAAGAGGTTTATGCTATATTGATGAATGTTCTTCTCCTTCAAGTTCTAAAACTATCTTTGTTAAAGCATCTCATAATATGCCTAAGCTTAATATGCCTAAGGTTGTGTCTAAGCATGTTAAATCTAACTTTGTGCCTATATGTCATTATTGTGATGTTGAAGGCCATATAAGACCTAAGTGTTTTAAATTGAAATATGCTCATACTACTTCTCCAAGAAGAAATTTTTCTCAAAGGGCAAAGTTTCACAATGCTCCAAGGAATAATTTCTCCAAGAAAAGTAGAGTGCATAAATTTGTTGTAAGAGATAAATCTTTGCATAATGTTGTTTGTTTCTCATGTAGCAAGTTTGGACATACAACTTATTCTTGTTACTTGTCTAAATTCAATGCCTTAAATGTCTATGCAAAAATGAAATGGATTCCCAAGTTTGTCAATGCTAACCATCTAGGACCCAAACAAGTGTGGGTACTAAAGAATCAAACTTGAACATTTGTGTTTGGTTTGTTTGAAAGCTCTAAGAAAAACAAGTGGTACTTGGATAGTAGTTGCTCGAGGCACATGATGGGAGATCCATCCAAGTTTGTCTCTCTCTCCAAAAAGGATGGAGGTCTTGTAACCTTTGGTGACAACAAGAAAGGTAAAATAATTGGTAAAGGTAGTATGGGTAATGAATCTTCTATTTTAATTGAAAATGTACTTTTGGTTGATGGTTTGAAGCATGATTTACTTAGTATTAGTCAATTGTGTGATAAAGGCTTTAGAGTTGTGTTTGATAAAAAAAATTGCATCATTGAAAATGCAAGTGATAGAAAAGTTATATTTGTTGGAAATAGAGATTAAAATGTTTATACTATTGATTTGAATGATTTTCCTATTAATGATAAATATTTATCGGCTTTGCATAATGATTCTTGGTTATGGCATAGAAGACTAGGACATGCTAGCATGCACTTAATTTCAAATATTTCCAAGAATTCTTTGGTTAGAGGTCTTCCCAAATTTAAATTTGAAAAAGACAAAGTTTGTGATGCTTGTCAAATGGGTAAGCAAACTAAGTCCTCTTTCAAATCTAAAAATGTAATCTCTACGACTAGACCCCTTCAACTATTACACATGGACTTATTTGGCCCTTCTAGAATTACTAGTTTTGGAGGGAACTATTATGCCTTTGTGATAGTTGATGATTTTTCAAGATTTAATTGGGTTTTGATGCTAAAACATAAGGATGATGCTTTGAAAAGCTTTTCTAGTTTTGCAAAAAGAGTTCAAAATGAAAAAGGTTTTTTTTATTTCTAAAATTAGAAGTGATCATGGAAGAGAATTTGATAGCAATGCTTTTGAAACTTTTTGTGAAGAAAATGGTTTTTCTCATAATTTCTCCACTCCAAGAACTCCTCAACAAAACGGTGTAGTTGAAAGGAAAAATCGTACTTTGCAAGAATTTGCTAGATCAATGTTGCATGAGTATGGTTTACCTACATACTTTTGGGCAGAAGCCGTTAACACCGCTTGTTATGTTTTAAATAGAGTTTTAATTAGACCTTCTTTGGATAAAACTCCTTATGAACTTTGGCATAACAAAATTCCAAATATTGGGTATTTCAAAGTTTTTGGTTGCAAATGTTTTATTTTGAATAACAAAGAAAAACTTGGAAAATTTGATTCTAAGACGGATGTTGGTATTTTCCTTAGCTATTCCTCTACTAGTAAAGCTTATAGAGTTTTCAATAAAAGAACTTTAGTAATTGAGGAATCTATTCATGTAGTATTTGATGAATCTTGCAATGTTATTTCTAATAAGCCTATTTATAGTGATGTTTTAGAAGGAAATTTTGGAGATTTACTTGTTAGTGACAGGGGCAAGGAAATTGTTTCAAGTAAGCAAGAGGTGAGCTTAATCGAAAAGAACGAAGTTGGTTCTTCATCCATGCCTAAAGAGTGGAGGTATGCTCCTTCCCATCTCAAAGAATTAATTCTTGGTGATCCGAACAAGGTGTGAAAACTCGTTCCTCTCTTAATATTTTAATAATTTTGCTTTTGTTTCTCAAATTGAACCAAAAAGTTTTAAAGATGCCGAAAATAATGAATTTTGGATTTTAGCTATGCAAGAAGAATTAAATCAATTTGAAAGGAATAAAGTTTGAGAGTTAGTTCCTAGGCCCTCTCACGCTTCTATAATTGGAACTAAATGGGTCTTTAGAAATAAAATGGATTAAAATGAAAATATCATTAGAAATAAAGCTAGACTTGTAGCTCAAGGTTATTGTCAAGAGGAAGGAATAGATTATGAAGAAACATTTGCACCCGTTGCTAGATTAGAAGCTATTAGAATGTTGCTTGCTTTTGCTTCTTATAAGAATTTCATTTTGTATCAAACGGATGTGAAAAGTGCATTTTTAAATGGTTATATCATGGAGGAAGTTTATGTAGAACAACCTCTAGGGTTTGAAAGTTTTCCTAATCATGTCTATAAGTTGAAAAGGGCTCTTTATGGCTTAAAACAAGCTCCAATAGCTTGGTATGATAGACTTAGTAATTTCTTGCTTGAGAATGGATTTAAAATGGGTAAAATTGATACTACTCTTTTTATTAAGACTAAAGAAAATGATATGCTTTTAGTACAAATATATGTGGATGATATTATTTTTTATTTTACTAATCCATATTTGTGTGAAGAATTTTCTAAGTGTATGCATAGTGAATTTGAGATGAGTATGATGGGAGAACTTAGCTTCTTCCTTGGACTTCAATTCAAACAACTCAAGGATGGTATTTTCATAAGTCAAGAAAAATACACAAGGGATTTTCTCAAAAGGTTCAAATTCAATGAAGGTAAAATTGCAAAAACTCCTATGAGCACATCCACTAAGCTTGACAAGGATGAAAAAGGTAAGTGTGTGGATATAAAAACTTATAGAGGTATGATTGGATCTTTACTTCATTTAACCGCTAGTAGACCCGATATTATGTTTAGTGTATGTCTTTGTGCTAGATTTCAATCTTGACCTAAGGAATCACATTTACATGCCATTAAAAGAATTTTTAAATATTTTCTTGGTACTATTGATTTAGGCTTATGGTATCCTAGAAATGTTGAATTTAATTTGGTAGGATATTCCGATGCGGATTTTGCGGGTAGTTTACTTGACCATAAGAGTACTAGTGGGACTTGTCAATTTCTTGGTAGTTCCTTAGTTTCTTGGTTTAGTAAAAAGCAAAATTCGGTTGCCTTACCCATACCGAAGCGGAATATATTGCAATTGCTAGTTGTTGTGCTCAAATTCTTTGGATGAAACAAACTCTTTATGATTTTGGATTAAAGTTTGATAATGTGCCTATATTTTGTGATAATACTACTGCTATTAATTTGACTAAAAATCCTATACATCATTCTAGGACTAAGCATATTAATATTAGGCATCACTTTATTAGAAAGCATGTACAAAATGATAATATTACTCTTGAATTTGTAGGCTCTAATAATCAATTAGTGGGTATTTTTACCAAGCCTTTGAATGAAGAAAACTTTTGCAAAAATAGGCTTGAGCTCGGTATTATTCATTGTGATACCTTTTGATTTTATAATTTTACTTGTTAAATCTTTTAGAAGGCATTTTGATAGGGGGAGATATGGAAAGCATGTGTTAATATTCTTAGGGGGAGTTGTGCTAAATTTATGTTTATGTTTTTAAGGGAAACATTTATGTAGTTCTAAATTTTTCTAAATTATTCTTTTTGATGATTCCAAAGGGGGAGAAGTTTAAGAAAAATATGCTATAAAATTTGTTATGATTTTGATTGTATTAATTAGGGGGAGAATTTATTTTTTTGAGTGAATTTCAAGAATGATCTTTATGGTGATATGTTGAATTTTATTATGTGCTACATATGGTTTACATGTATTTCAAGCTATTTTTTTTTAATGGTTTGTCATCATCAAAAAGAGGAGATTGTTGGCTTTTTGGCCCTTAATCTCAAATTAATTAATTAATCAATGTTTTGATGATAACAAATTCAATTTTTAATCACTGAAAATATTAGTGTTTTAATATGTCCATAGCGTAGAGCTCGGAACAACGATTCCAACACCTCTTGAATCACTTAAATCGGAGCTAAAACGAAGACGATATGACCAAAACAAGTCTATAGAGAAAATACCGTGGTGGATGACGTGGTATAACCAGACCATTTGCATGTAGACATGTGGCAGCATATTAGTTGAATGGTGGATCATTAAGAGATTAACATATGATGGACTTTTGGTTTTTGGATTGATTTAAAATAAAAAAATTGAAATTAAAAAAAAATTTAAAAGGAAAATAAATTTAATATTATTTTATGTTTGTGTCTAACGGTTAGTTTTTTACACATGATATGTTTTTTTATTTTTTGGATTAATTTTAAAAATAAAATGAATTTCAAAAGAAAATGAATTTAATATTATATTTTGTTTGTATCTAACGACTAGTTTAGTTTAAAATCTCCACCATTGATTTTTCTTTTCCAAAATCCAATGGTCCAAATTAATTATGGTTTCTAAAAATTTTTTCATCTCTATATAAACCATATTCCTATCCAATTTTTAAACCAACAAATTTTACATTTCATAATCCTCCAAAACTCAAAAGTTCCATTATTGCTCTCTTGAGAGAGTGTTATTCTTGAGAGAGTGTTATTGTATTGTGAAGATAAACTTCTTGAGTGCTTAAACTTGTAAATCCACTACAGTGAGAGTTGTATTGTGTTCTTAAAAAATTCCAACATTTCTAACGATTTGATCCTAAACAGTGGAAAGGATCGGGTTTGCTCTTGAACCCGTAAAAGGAGCAGTGGTGTAATGGTTGGGCTCTAATCCGTGGAAAGAGCCGGAAAGATTTTATTTAAATTCCCAGGAGACGCTTGGGGAGTGGAGTAGGTCGAGTTTGACCGAACTTCTTTTCTAACTCTTCCTTTTTATTTTTGTAATTAATTTAAGCAATTTATTGTATGTTTTAGTTTGTTCTTATTTATTTGCTAAAATTTGATAGAATTAAATTATCACATTTTTTGTCATCTTATTTGTTGCATAATTTGAATTTTTCTTATTATTTATAAAAAGTTAAATTAGTTTAATTGGGTTAATTTAGAAAAAAAGTTTAATTAAACCCTATTCACCCCCCTCTAAGGTTGCCATATCGATCCAACATCTTGGTCCGGATCTTATGCAAACTCATTACATAGGACGCCCCCACCCCTCATGTCATAACATGTACGAATTAGGATCACATCGTTGTAGCACTTTACAACTCTTTGTAACAACTACAAAGTAGGCCGCATCCAATGGTGTTACCAGAATAAGGTACCCAACCTCATTCATGTACCATATATCATTTTGACTATTTACTCGAACTCGATACACTCTTATGTCTCCACATAAAGTTCAAGTACTCATACAATAGTCATGGGTCTTAATTTATTGGATATAGACTTTCATACAATTTATAAGATCAATAACAAGTATATTGATAATAGAAGATGTTTATCATTTTACAAACTGCGAGTTTTTAGGACATAAAACCCAACAATACTTCTACTTGGACTAAAACTCCAGTGGATCAATATATATAAATATATACAATGTTGAGTTTACATGGAGAGAATATATGAACCTCGAATCCTAATTTCTCTACTTAAGGGTGTCCCTACTGAAATTTTTGTGATAAGTAGGTTGATGTGGAATCTAGTATGGAATGGTAGAGAAAAGGTTGGAAAATGTGAAAGTTGATTTTGGGGAAAATTTGGAAAATTTGGCTAAGTATGAAAAATTTGTGTGTGATGCATTGGAAGGGTGGTGTGATGCATTGGAGGTGAAGGCATGTGACTAAAGAAGAAAAAAAAGATGATGCGTTGGAAGGCACACGGGTGGGCAAGGAGGACAGGTCATGCATTGAGTAGCCTCAGCCAGTGTCAGGCCATGCGTCGAGCAGCCTCGCCAGATGCCCAAGCCATGCGTCGAGTGGACACGCCGTGCAATGAGCGCACCGTCGGGGGGATGCCCCATGCATTGAGTGCCCTAGCCGAGCGACTGTGTCATGCATCGAGGTGCCCTGCAGTGTAGCCAAGCGCATCGCCTATGCCATGCGCCCATGCAGCTATGCAAGCGATGGCCAACGAGCACCGCACGCCCATGCGTCGAGCTATCATGCCCATGCACCCGGCCAAGCATCCAGGCGCCACACGCATCCAATGCGGCCAAGCACGCTCATGCGTCGAGCGGCCAAGCACACCTATGCGTTGAACGACCAGCCCACGCAGCACGCCTATGTGTTGGTGGCAAGCACCATGCGCCCATGCCAAGCAAGTCGTGCAAGTAAGCCATACAACAAGGGATGGATGGGTCACCCTATGCGTTGGTGATGGTTAGCTTCTTGAGATGGCTAAGTTAAATTGTAATGAGTGGCCTGCTATGCGTTGAAGAGGGGCTATGCATTGCTTATGAACTAGGCAAAAGTTGGACTCATACAAGGGTGAGGTCACAAAGAAGACATCAGCAAAACCATGTGTCTTCTTGGGAGGAAGTCTTAAGGGTTAAGCAATTGAGGTGGACGCATGAGAAGAAGGCATCTTGGGTCAAGCTGATGCAAGATTGCGTTGATGAGGTGAGGAGGAGACACTTGGCCATGCAGCCAACTAGGTGGTGTCAACTCCGGAGAAGGTTTGGACGCCTATAAATAGAGCCTTGAGACTTCATTTTTAGATCAAAAACTCAGAAATACCGTAAAAAAGAGAAGGAGAGTGGAGCAAACCATGCGTTGAAGCCAAATCCATGCGTTAGTCATAGTAGGACGCATTGGACAGTAAGGGCTGAGAAGGACACATCAACTTGGGACGAAGAGTTCTCCCAATCTACTCCTGCGTTTGGAGTGATTCCAAAGCCACCTGAAAGCTCTGAGAGTCTAGCTTTCAGGGTGGGGCTTCCGGAAGAAAACCTCAAAAGGATCAGGCTGGAAATTGAAAAGAAGGCAGAAGGGTCAGGCTGTCGAATCAGTCTGGGCCAGTCTTGAAGATTCTGTGATTCCGGCCAAACCACGAGGATTTCTGAGCTTCAATTTTAGGGTAAGCCTCCTGAGACATTTTAGAATATTTTTTTAGAAGGAAGTATCTCAAAATAAGGTCTAGAACTATGAGTAATCTGAGCTATAAATTAAATCTGAATTCTAGGGGTGAAAAGAGAGCCCGAGGTAGAAAAGGAACTACTAGAGTAAAAAGTTCCTAAGCGATCAAGGTGAGTGACTAAAACGTTTGACTAAAACATTTGATTAAAATGTTTGATTTACAGTGTTTTATAGAAAGCATGTTTCAAAGAAAAGATTATTCTCATGCCAGCTAGTTTTACAAAGTGATTTCCAAGCAAGCTATGAATTGTGTTTTAAATGCATGCATGTGTGAGAAATTGTTGAAAAACGATTTATATGTAGTAATTATGTTCAGCATGCATTAGTAGTTGGTGTTGGGATTGTTTTACCCACAGTGAGGTACTTTGAACTGAGAAATGATTTTACTGTTTTATGATTAAAGCAACTTTATATGTTTTATGCTTGGAAAATGTTTATGTTGCAGTACAAATACTGTAGAAGCTTATATTTCAGTTAAACTCTTTATTGAGATATTGCATGAGAATCAATTATATTTTCTGGGTCACTCACTGGGCGTAAGCTCACCGCATTTTCAAATGTTTTGTTCCCCACCCCCCCCCCTCCCCAACGGTCAAATCCTCAGAAGATAACTCTGCATATGCTCTGCCACTAAAGGATAAAGAGATTTGTAACCCGTCTGTTTAGGTGGTTACTGTAAATATTGTACACATGTTATGTTACTGTGGTTCATGTAGGGACTAGGGTTTTTGGGCTTGGGACTTATAAATCTGGTGTTGTAATGACTCTAAATTGGTTATGTTTCTGAATTAATAATTTTTTGGCCTAAAGATATTCCGTTGTGTATAAGTTATAATTTGGTATCGGAGTTTTTCCGCAAGAGTTATTAGGTAGTAAGTGTCAGCCAAAAGGTTGATAATTGTTGCAGTCACACCCTTCTCTAGGGTAAGAAGGTAGTCTAGGGCGGGGTGTGAAAGATTGGTATCAGAGCAAAGGTTTACGTAAAACCTAGTAGAAGGTTGAGTATAAGGTTTAGGTTGATACCAGCTTGGTATTAAAGTAAGGGTTATACGTAAACTTGGGAAAGATTTGAGCTAGCTTAGTACTTAAGCCTAAGATTTTGGGTGGAAGAGAGAGTTCATGCATTAGATTAAAGTCCCATAGATAAGTCCCTAATATGTGTACTTAATAATTAGGCAAAGATGCTAAAAAGAAGTGGCAAACGGAGCAAGTAGACTGAGGAGAGGAATGTTGACCCTACCAGCGGAGGTCCTGAAGTTAGACGGGACCTAAATCCGAAGGGGAAAAGAGTTAGAGACTCAGTAGAGCAATAAGTGACTTTTGCAAATGAGTCGAGTACACCAAGGGCAGGTGTAGAACCTCAGATAGAGAATCGAGTATTCGATAGAATTAAAAAAAGATTGGCGGTGAGTGTAGGATCGATTCAGAACGATCAAGAAAAGAAATTCGAAGTTGAGAGGCGGAAAGCTTTAGGAGCCACAACGTTCGATGGAGCCACAGATCCAATAGATGTTGAGATCTGGTTGAACTTGATTGGGAAGTGTTTTAAAGTTATGAGATGCCCTGAGGACCGTAAGGTCGAGTTAGCGGCATTCTTGCTACAGAAAGGGGCTGAGAAGTGGTGGAAAGTAATAGAGGCTAGAAGAGGTAGTTCAAAAACTATGACCTGGTCTGAGTTCAGACAAGAATTTGAGAATAAATACTACCCTAGTTCTTTTAAAGAAGCGAAGAGGGAAGAATTCCTTAGGCTAACTCAGGGAGTAATGATGGTTGCTGAGTATGAACAAAGATTTACTGAGTTATCTCAGTATACCCTTCTGATCATTGCCGAAGAGAAAGAAAGGTGTAGGAGATTTGAGAATGGCCTAAGAAGAAAAATACGTACACCCGTTACCTCTACATCCAATTGGGTGAATTTCACTCAGTTAGTTAAGACCGCTATCCGTGTAGAGTAGAGTGTAGCAAGGGAAGACCTACTTCATCCAGGTGAAGGACAATTTAGAATGCCTGGAGAAACGAAAAGTAAGAGATTTAGACCCCCATTCTCTAGACAATCGGGTATAAGAAGCTTTGGAGGCATGAACCAATAAAGTTCAAGTTGGAAGAAGTCAAGACCTACAGCTAGACCGAGTGGTGGATCAGTATCAGGTCGTGCTAGCGAGTCAGTAGCTAGTACAGGGAGGAAACCACTTTGTGTAAACTGTGGTAGGCCTCATACAGGAGTATGTTATGGTAATAGGAATGTGTGTTTCCAGTGCGGACAAGCTGGGCATTTCAGGAGAGATTGTCCTCAGCTAGGTCATGGAGCACAGAATGAACAAAGAGAAGTTACCCAGACTGTAAGCCAACCTAGAACGACCGAAAATAGAGGTGAGGGATCCAGTGTAGCTAAACAGAAAGGGATAGCCGTACGACCTCAACAGCAACAGCAGGGTAGAGTATACACTATGACACACCAGGAAGTTGAAAAGGCTCCAAATGTCGTAACTAGTACGATAACTTTATCAATCCACTTATGCATTATTTGATCCTAATGCTACGCACTCATTCATATCTAGCATGTGTGCATTACATATAGATAAAATGCATGAGCGTATGAATGAGGATTTGTTTATCTCTACGCCTGTAGAAGATACTCTAGTTGTACATGAGTTTTACAAGAATTGTGAAGTAATTCTTAGAAATCAAAATTACTAGAGTTTGATATTATCTTGGGTATGGATTTCCTAAGTAAACACTATGCCACGATGGATTGTTTTAAAAGAGAAATAGTGTTTAAGAAACCAGATGAAAAAGAAATAACCCTAATGGGAAGTAAAAGAATACTTCCAGGAAGTTTAATATCAGTAGTAAGGGCTAGGAAATTTTTGAGTAAAGGATGCAAAGCCTATTTAGCCTATGTAACAGTTTCACAAGATAAGAAACTAACACCTGAGGATGTACCTGTGGTACAAGAATTCTTAGATGTATTCCCTGAAGAGGTTCCAGGTTTACCACCTGACAGGGAAATAGAGTTTACTATTGAGTTAGTTCCGGGTACAGCACCTATATCCCAAGCACCATATAGGATGGCACCAACAGAACTGAAAGAGTTGAAAGTTCAGTTACAGGAACTGGTGGATAAGGGGTGCATTAGACCCAGTGTATCACCTTGGGGAGTGTCAGTCTTGTTTGTTAAGAAGAAAGACGGTACTCTTAGATTATGCATAGACTATAGACAGTTCAATAAGGTGACCATTAAGAATAAATACCCATTGCCTCGTATAGATGATCTCTTCGATCAGTTAAAGGGGGCCACGATATTCTGTAAGATAGATTTGAGATCAGGCTATAACCAGTTGAAGGTGAAAGGCACAAATGTTCCAAAGACTGCATTCAAAATAGATATGGACATTTTGAGTTCCTAGTAATGTCGTTTGGATTGACAAATGCTCCTGCGGTATTTATGGACTTGATGAATAGGATATTCCATTCTTATCTAGATCAGTTTGTGATAGTATTCATAGACGACATACTAGTGTATTCTAGTAATGCCGAGAAACACAAAGAACATCTGAAGATGGTGTTACAGATTCTAAGGGAAAAGGAGTTATATGCCAAATTTAGTAAATGTGATTTTTGGTTAAACCAAGTCGTATTCCTTGGGCATATAGTTTCAGCTGATGGAGTTAGCATTGATTCCCAAAAGATAGAAGTAATAGTTAATTGGGAACGACCCCTGAATGTAACCGAAGTACACAGTTTTCTGGGTTTAGCAGGTTATTATAGGAGATTCGTGGAGGGTTTTTCTAAAATAGCTCTACCATTGACAAACCTGACTAGAAAAGATACGAAGTTTGAGTGGTCGCTAGAATGCGAACGTAGTTTTCAGGTGTTGAAGCAGAGATTAGTGTCAGCACCAATATTAACTCTATCTACACCAAGTAAAGAGTTTGAGGTCTATTGTGATGCATCCCAACAAGGGTTAGGATGTGTACTGATGCAGGAGCGAAAGGTAGTAGCTTATGCTTCTCAACAATTAAAGAAGCACGAATGTAACTACCCTACACATGATTTAGAGTTAATAGCAGTTGTGTTAGCTCTAAAGTTGTGGAGGCATTACCTGTTTGGTAAGCAGTGTCATATATTCACAGATCATAAGAGTCTAAAGCATATCTTTGATAAAAAAGAACTAAACTTGAGACAAAAAAGATGGCTCGAGTTGATCAAGGATTATGACTGTACCATTGATTATCACCCTGGTAAAGCAAATGTAGTAGTTGATGCTTTAAGTCGAAAAACTAGATCAGCTAGAGCTAGCATCAATTCAGTGAAGGGTACACTGATTCATGAGTTGTATAATGCTAGAGCAGTAATATCAATCGGTCAAAAAGGAGGATTATTAGCTTCATTTCAAGTGCGTCCTACGCTTGTAGAAGATATTCTACGGGAACAGTTAAAGGATTATGATCTTTAGAAGTTAGCTGAAGAAGTACATAAAGGATTAAGGACAGACTATCAATTAAGAGCTGACAAAGTGCTATTGAAAGAAGGTAGGATATGCGTACCTAAGGATTTAGCACTTAAACAAGCTATTCTAGAGGAGGCACATAATTCGGCCTATGCTATGCATCCGGACAATACAAAGATGTACAGAACATTAAAGAGATCGTACTGATGGCCTGGTATGAAAAGAGAAATAGCGGAGTATGTTGACAAGTGCCTAATATGTCAACAAGTTAAACCAGAAAGACAGAGACCAGCAGGATTACTTAATCCACTCCCAGTACCAGAGTGGAAATGGGAGCATATAACGATGGATTTCCTATTTGGATTACCTAAGACACCAGCAAGCTATGATGGTATATGGGTAATTGTGGATAGATTGACAAAAACAGCTAAGTTTTTACCTGTTAAAGTTACTTATACCCTAGACTAACTAGCTAAGTTGTATGTGGATCGAGTCGTAAGTCAGTTTGAAGCTCCAGTTTCAATTGTATCAGATCAAGACTCCAGATTTACGTCAAAGTTTTAGCCTAGTTTTACAAAGTGATTTCCAAGCAAGCTATGAATTGTGTTTTAAACGCATGCATGTGTGAGAAATTGTTGAAAAACGATTTATATGTAGTAATTATGTTCAACATGTGTTAGTGCCTTTAAAGCCATGTTTTTATATGTGTTATAATTTACATGCTTTAAAGAGAAAGTCATTTATGACTAGTTTTACTTAAAACGCGATACCAAAGGACATTTGAGAAGGTATCCACCTAACTAGATACTGAAGGAAATTTGAGAAGGTATCTATTGGTACTGAAGGACGTTTGAGAAGGTACCAAGCCAACAGGATACTGAAGGACATTTAAGAAGGTTTCTTAGTAGCTCGATACTGAAGGACATTTGAGAAGGTATCTGAGCAGAAGTACCTAATGTGTGACGGTACTTAGTGTGGCCACAGGTAAATAGAGTCAGAGATTAAGCAAAAGGGTTCTCTCTGGACTAGTAGTTGGTATTGGGATTGTTTTACCCCCAGTGGGATACTTTGAACTGAGAAATGATTTGACTGTTTTATGATTAAAACAGCTTTAAATGTTTTATGCTTGGAAAATGTTTATGTTGCAATACAAGTATTGTAGAAGCTTATAGTTCAGTTAAACTCTTTATTGAGATATTGCATGACAATCAATTATATTTTCTGGGTCACTCACTGGGCATAAGCTCACCCCGTTTTCAAATGTTTTGTCCACTCCCCTCCCCCCCCCCCCTCCCCCGGCGGTCAAATCTTCAGAAGATAACTCTGCATCTGCTCTGCCATTAAAGGATAAAAAGATTTGTAACCCGTCTGTTTAGGTGGTTACTGTAAATATTGTACACATGTTATGTTACTGTGGTTCATGTAGGGACTAAGGTTTTTAGGCTTGGGACTTATGAATCTGGTGTTGTAATGACTCTAAATTGGTTAAGTTTCTTAATTAATAAGTGTTTAGCCTAAATATATTCCGCTGTGTATAAGTTATAATTTGGTATCAGAGTTTTTCTGCAAGAGTTATTAGGCAGTAAGTGTCAGCCAAAGGGTTGATAACTGTTGCAGTCGCGCCCTTTTCTAGGCCAAGAGGGTGGTCTGGGGCGGGGTGTGAAAGAATAAAATGTACAAATACAATAAACTAGGGCATTAAAATACCCATCAATTCTTCCACTTGTCCTAGTGATACAAAAGTCGTAGACCTAGTCCTACTAGGTGACCCTCAAACACTTTAGTCGAGAGAGCCTTCGTAAATGGATCAGCTATGTTTCTTTTTCTAATTCGCTTACAGCAACATAATCAGCTTCCATTATGGAGTCCACAATACAACTCTGTTTGATGCTCCTCTACACAACTGTTCCTCCGTTCAGAGTGAATACTGACCCTGAAGTTGATTTCCTTGAATCAATATCGGTCTAAAAGTCAGAATCAGTGTATCCAGTAAGGATCAAATCCTTAGGACCATACACAAGCATATAATCTCTCGTTCTCCAAAGATACTTGAGAATGTTTTTAACAGCAGTTCAATGGTCATGACCTGGATTAGACTGAAATTTGTTGACAATTCCTACGGCATAGCATATGTCGAGAAGAGTACACAATATTGCATACATCAAACTCCCAACTGCAGATGCATATGGAATTTGATTCACTCCTCAACCTCTTGAGGTGTCTTAGGACTCTGCTCCTTAGACAAGTGAATTCCATGCCTAAAAGGTAAAGATCCTTTCTTGGAATTTTGCATTTTGTGCCTAGACAACATCTTGTCTGTATAAGATGCTTGAGATAATGCTAATGTTCTGTTCTTGCAATTCCGGACTATTTGGATTCCAAGAACATATTGTGCTTCTCCCAAATCTTTTATTTGGAATTGTGAAGCTAGCCATCTCTTAACGTCAGCTAAATATTCTACCTCATTCCCAATAAGTAGAATATCATCAACATACAACACCAGAAAAGCGACAGTTTTGTTGATGATTTTCTTGTAGACACAGGGTTCGTCAATATTTTGTTCAAAGCCATAAGATTTGATCACAGCGTCAAATCTCATATTCTAGGATCTAGAAGCTTGTTTTAATCCATAAATGGATCGATTAGGCTTGCAAATTTTTTGCTCTTGATCCTACTGTATAAACCCTTTTGGTTGAGACATATAGATACTCTCTTCAAGATAGTCATTCAGAAAAGCTGTCTTGACATCCATTTGCCATATTTCATAATCATAAAATGTGGCTATGGACAAGTATTCTAATAGACTTTATCATGGCAACTGGAGAGAAGGTTTCTTCAAAATCTAACCCCTCTCTTTGGGTAAACCTTTTTGCCACAAGTCTAGCTTTGTAGGTCTGTACCTTACCAACTTGGTCTCGTTTTCTCTTGTAGATCCACTTGCAACCAATGGGTTTTACCCCTTCCGATTGATCTACAAGATCCCAGACATAATTGAAATACATAGATTCCATTTCAAGGTCCATGGCTTTAATCCATTGGTCTTTGTCCACATCATTCATTGCTTGAATAAAAGACAATGGATCCTCTAAACCATCATCTGGTATGATAACTTGAGTTTCAGTTAAACCCATGTACCGGTCAGGCTGTTGCACAACCCTCCTACTACGACGAGGCATTCTCAACTCTTAAGAAGGATATGAAGTATCAGTTTCATCAACAACTCTTGTTGATGAACCTGCTCTATCAACAACTCTTGTTGAAGGACCTACTCGATCAACAACTCTTGTTGATACATTTGTCATTTCTCTGGATATATCTTCTATTACTAGCTTACTGCGAGGTTGATGGTTCTTTATATAATCTTCCTCCAGGAGGGTTTCATTTTTCGATACAAATACTTTATATTCCTGAGGATTATAAAAGAAACCACCTTTTGTTTCTTTTGGGTAGCCTACAAATAAACATACTTTTAAATGGTGTTCCAGCTTTTTAGGATTCTGCACAAACACATGTGCTGGACAACCCCAAATCTTGAAGTGACGTAAATTTCCTTTATGTCCCATCCAGAGCTCGTAAGGCGTTTCAGAAATGCTTTTCGAAGGAACTATGTACAAAATATACACTGCAGTCTCAACTGCGTGTCCCCAAAAAGAATTTGGTAACTGAGGTAACTCATCATGGAACGAACCATGTACAACAAGGTTCTGTTTCTCCTCTCTGCCACACTATTCTGTTGGGGTGTGCCAAAGGCTGTGAGTTAAGACTGAATTCTATATTCTATCAAATAGTTCTGGAATTCTATGTCCATATACTCACCACCTCGATCCGATCGAAATATTTTAATCTTTTTACCTAATTGGTTTTTAACCTCAGCCTTATACTCTTTGATATCAAATATTAAATTAGTTTTAACACATATCCATATTTATATATTTAAATCATATTTAAATATATAAATTCTCCTATATCGTTTAATTATAAAATTAAACATAATTATATCTCATATAATTACTAATTCCCTTAATTCTAATTTGAACGTTTCAAATTAACTTATCACGCTATTCTAGAACTAGTCTGTTACGAGCTAATAGGGGGACCTCGCAGACCTACAGATCATGGGCTCCAACGATCCGAGATTAATTGGCTAAACTCATTAAACCGGATTAATCTCCATTCGTTAACTAATGGGTCATTCCACTAAAACCCATAGTTGCTCTCCCCTTACTATAGATATATTATGTCCACATGATTTAACCATAATCAGCAAGTCGACCCTTCACAGGTTGTTCGTAATAACGGCTAGGTCAAATATCTTTTCTACCCCCAAGATTATGTCTTATTCCTCAAGTCCCTACTGATTCTATAATGAATAATTGGTTTGTGATCCAATCACCAAACCAAACTCTCTCACCCCAGTAAGAGGGTAGGGCCCCTTTTTCAAGACCTGGATTCAGTACTTGACAGAACAACCTTTCTACTATCCCTAAATCAGGTAGGTGTGAACTTCGTCTTGACTCTATGTCCCCAGCTATCTATCCGGTCTTATCTCTGAAATGGGAGTTTTATTGAGCCGGCACTGTTGAGCCAACCCTCAACTATGCAAATCTAAGGGCAATCCCGAATAAACAGAAGTTCATAGTTAGCTCAGGATTAAGATCGAGTTACCTAGGTCATCTAGGTCAAATAGTTAGTCTTAAACAGTAAACAGCGTTATAAGTAAGATTGACTTATTTCTTGGTCCAGATCTTATGCAAACTCATTACATAGGACGCCCCCACCCCTCATGTCATAACATGTACGAATTAGGATCATATCGTATGTAGCACTTTACAACTCTTTGTAACAACTACAGAGTAGGCCACATCCAATGGTGTTACCAGAATAAGGTACCCAATCTCATTAATGTACCATAGATCATTTTGACTATTTACTCGAACCCGATCCACTTTTATGTCTCCACATAAAGTTCAAGTACTCATACAATAGTCATGGGTCTTAGGTTATTGGATTTAGACTTTCATACAATTTATAAGATCAATAACAAGTATATTGATAATAGAAAATGTTCATCATTTTACAAACTGTGAGTTTTTAGGATATAAAATCCAACATTCTATACCTTATAACTTTAAATGTTAATCTTTGAAAGATGATTGTTTCCTTTCAAAAGTTGATAACTACTTATAATAGTCAATCATTAATATTCATTGATTGCCTTAGGTGTTAATATTTCAAGTTTGATTCCATTGATTAAAATGTATCAATGATAGCCATTGACAATTGATAACAAATTGAAAGGTGATATTTCAAATGTGAAGAACTCTAATGGGAAGAGAAGAAACTTTAGCAAGAAGAAGAAGAAACTTTAGCAAGAAGAAGAAGAAACTTTTCCTTTTCTACTTGCCAAACATAACCACCACTCACTTACGTGGGTAGAGAGAAAAGAAGGGGAAGGGAGTTAACTCCCTTCCTTTTTATTTAATGATAATAATATAAATATAAATATGATAACTAACTTATTATAATATATATATATATATATATATTATAATAAGTTAGTTATATATATATATATATATAATTATATGTTTCATCAAATATAACATATAACCTATAGTTTTAATATTGTATCACATACAATATAAACTATATTTTCTTTTCTATTTTATATGACATTTAATATAAATCATATTTATATTAAATTTAACAACCATTAATCCAATTTATAGAAACTATATTTGAATCTCATTCAAATATTTATTAACTCTCATTAAGCTATAATGTATCAAATACATTATAACAATTATATCACATATAATTGAAAAAACTTAATTATATCATATATAATTAAATCCCTCTATTAATTTGAACATTTCAAATTAATCCAAAAATTGATTCTCAACTAAATTCTATTGAGCTACCAATGGGACCTCATGGACCTGTAGCTTGAAGCTCCAACGGTACATGAATAACTAATTAAACTCTTTTAATTACATTATTCACCATCCGTTAACTGTCGAGAACTTCACTAAAGACTGACAGCAGTACGATATCCCTTCACAAATTGCTTGTAAGTACAGCTAGTCCAAATTATCGTTTTGCCCCTGTAGTTACATCTAACTCCTTAAGTATCACCGATCCCTCTAATGAACAATATATTATAGTCCAACTATGACTAAACCCCTCTCGGACCAGGAGAGGGTGTGGTGCCACATTGTTCAAGACTTGAAATCAGTCTTTAAGGGAGCAATTTATCTACTTACCCCTGCCTCGGGGAAGGAGTGAATTCTATCTTGTGTAGATGTGTTCCTAGCTCCCCAATCAGATGAATCCCTAAAATGGTAGGCTTATTGAGTCGGCGATCTGGCCACTCTCACCTATACAAATCAAAGGACCACCCTCATAGGTAGGAGTTCACAACTCACTTAGGATTTAGGTCATGTTACCTATGGTCATCCTGGTGAAATGTAAATCTGTATTATGAACTGCATTATATAATGAGACTAAACATTCCATGATCCGGTCTTATACAAACTCCTTTGTATAGAATATCCCTGCTCGCATGTCTATACATGAATGATCAGGATCAGATCATTTGTAGCACTTTATAACAATTATAACACCTACAAAGTGGGTCATACTCGTAGTATCACCAGGATAAGGTACCCAGTCTTATCCATCTACTACAGACCATTTAGGTTATCACTTAAAATGATCCACCCGTATGTCTCTACATATATGTTTAAGTTATTAAGATAACATTGGATGTTAGTTTATTGGTTTGTGGTTAATGCAACTAAAATATCATATATTTTATAGATAATGAATAAAATAGCATATATTTTATTAAATACAAAATGAGTTTGTTCAACAATATTTACAAACTATAAAATCCTATGAGATTTAGGGCATCAACCCTAAAAAAGATGTTACTATTTTAAGGTTGTATTAATGTTTCTCAAATTGAAAGTTATCACTGATAGCAGCTATCAGTGGCTATCATTGATAGCTGCTATTAGTTGATATTTTTGAATTTGAGAAAACAAGAAAAAGAAAACGGAATGGTTGGTTTCATATGGGCTTTTTAGTCATTTACCTATACAGCTACCATTGATAGATGCTACCAGTGATATCTGGTGCTAATTTTTTGCCATATCCCTAATAGTTTATCCCTGTTCTACATCTTTTATTATTTTTGGTCTGAATGTTATTTGTGCAACCAGCTTTTTTGTTAACCTTCCTCCAATGGCCAAATTTGAATCTAACTTCTACTTCTTTTGAAATCTCATTTTTTTCTCTCTTTTGATAACAACTTCTCTCTAGAAACTTCATCTTCTGCAATTCTTTTTTATTTTATGGAAAAGCTATCCTCGACACTATTTTCTTCTATTGTGATCAACATTGTCCATGAGTGCTTAAATCTATATATCTAACCTTTTGAGAGCATTTCTTTAGGTTTTTTATTTCATAGTTTCAATTGAGAATTTGAATAAGGTGTGAGTGCACCTTGGGTTTGAGCATAGTGGTTTAATCCCGTACCCAAAAAAAATTTGGTCTAGTGGTTTGATCCTAAACCCGATTAAAAAGGGATCATCGCGCTTTTATTTTTAACTTGTTTAAAAAGATCGGTATAGGTTGGAACTTAATCCTGCAAAATGATCGGTTGGAGGTTGACTTTTAAGCCTGTAAAACGAGTGGTAAATCAGTTTGGTTTTACCTGTTAAAAAATCGATGTAGTAAAAATACCAAAGAAAGTGTTTTAAGAAGTGGAGTTGGGATTTCTGAACCATTATAAAAATTACTAGTGTCATCTCTTTCTCGTTACTCTTTTTAACCCTAAAATTTAATTACTATGTATGTAGATTTCATACTTACAACATCTTCAATGTGCTATTTTTCATTCCTTGGCAGTCCATTCCTCTCATTACCTGAAAAATATAAAGGAAGAAAGAATGAGTATAACAATACCTAGTAAGTGACCGGTTACTAGGCGCTCTAGGTAACCTGTTAACTTGTCTATCTAGGCATCGGTGTACTACTAGACGCTCTAGGTAACCTGTTAGAGACTAGTGAGAAGTGTTGGGACCCACTGAACTATGTAAATATTATTATGATGTTTTCTGTTGGTGTTGGGCCCTAGTGTGAAGAGGTTGTTTTTTTTTTTTTTAAGTTTGTTTAGTCTTGTGAATGTTATATGGGATCCAAGGTTTCTTAAGTGGGTTAAGGAAGCTCGTCAAGTAGTGGATGCCACAAAAGGTTTCGTAACTACTGCCGTTACATTCTCTGCCAGATTAAGAGGGTTATCTGGTAAGGGATGTGACATAGTCTCTTTGAATGCTCACTTTTCAGCTTACCCAATAAGGAGAACTATCCCTATATTTTTCATCTTCTTATATACTTATAGCCAGAATAAGAGTAAAACAAATTATAAGGATGAAAAAAAGTGCAAAAGTGGTTTCCAGGGTCAGTGTTATACTTTTAATTAATGATTTTTTAAAGTGGTTAAAGTATTGTGAAAAGAGCATATATGATACCCTTAGGAATCACCTATATGACTGTATGAGTATGAAGAGAGCTACTTTGATGAAAGTTTTAAAAGATAAATTCTCTAAAGCACCCATAAAACCGAGTGGTCTTCAAAGGCCAAAATGAACACAATAATGAGAAATGAGCATACACTTTGTTGAGATGAAAAAAATGTGACTTCTATTGATTTAGTTTACTAGAACGAATGATAGATCAAATATTAGAGATCGAACCATATCCGCATCAAATCTACATCAACACAAGTTCAATTCCATGAAATATGTTTCTCCAAAAACTCTGCGAACAGTGGCCAAACATTGAGTTGAGTTAAAAAATCTTAAGGTGGTGTTGTGGTGCTGAATTGAGTTATGAAGTCTTAAGTTAATATTTTGGAGTTAGGAAATATGTGTGTAAGGTGCAAAGTTTTAAAATAGAGTTCCACGAAAAATGTGCAAAATAGAGAAATATTGGATAATGAGCTTCTTCAATAAATGTGCAAACTTCGATGGTAAACACTATTGTAGTTGAGTTATTTAACACCAACTTATAAAGCTGGTAGACCAAATACCCCTTGGTTTAAGGTTTTATAGATGCCTAAGAATAGATGCTTGCAAATAAGATGTTTGAGGATAAAAAATGATTGTGTTTGGTCGTGCATGGGAAATGTTATTAGAATTTTATGGGGAAAAAATATGTTTGTATTTAATTTATGAAATTAAGCATAACAATCTTTTACAAATTTAATAGATTAATTAATTAAATAATAAATATCATTCAATATATTGATAAAAATGAATTAATTAAGAATCAATAATAATTTTAATTATAAAGATTTGAAATTTTGAGTAATAATGAATAAAGTCATAAAAATTAATCACGTTAAATAATTAATAATGATCATATATTGATAATGAAAGATCAAATTAAAATTAATATAATAAATAATCGTTTGGTTATAAAAAAATAATTTAAATATATATTTAAGATATTATTAGTTAATTTACTAATAATTTAGGTAGGTAATGGCATTCATTTAATAAATTTTCATTGTAAAAATAAATTAAGTAAATATTTTAATATATTATTTTTAATTTATTAACACAAATATTTATATACATTTTTTAAAAAAAAACGATATTAATTAATCAATTAATTAACTAACTATATTGAAGACGAAATTATATATAAAATGAAAAAAAGAAGATTAAAGTTAGGAAATGAAGATGTCGAATATAACTATTTCTAGATAATGTGTTAAAAACTGTGAAATAAAAATGAGTTTTTGCATATCGGCGGTCAGACACCCTAAATGTATACTTTCTTTAACAAATCTAAGAAGGAAATCCCCACAGGCTTTGCCTTCGTAGAAAAAATGAGATATTGGGCAGTACAAACCGTGTTGACGCCTGAATATTCATAAAAATCCTTAATTCGTGTGAAAGTAAGAAATTCAATTGAAATTTAAAGGAAAAAGAATTAGCATACTGCATTTGAAAAGGGAGTTTAAAGGGAAAGGCCGAAAGGATGATGAAATAAGATGGGCCCCACGGCCCACACGTGGACCACGTCTTGAGCTGTCCGTTAACAACTTTCCTACACAAAAAATACCAAATTCACTCTTTTTTATTATTTTTTTTTTCTTTTTACATAAAAAATAAAAGTTGTACTTCTTTATTCCCTAGTTCCCATTCCCAAGCAGTTTTCTTTATTATTTATTTTTTAAAATGAAAGTTTTCTTTCTTATTTTCTATTTTAACTAATTTCTTTTTTTCTTTTCTTTTTTCTTTTTAGAATTGTTATTTCATTTTATTTTCTTGTCAAATAATGGTGGGGTGTAAGATTGAACTCTTGACTTATCCATTTTAATTTAGTTTAAAACACATTTTAATAAAAAAAAATTTATTGTTTTCAAATATAAAAAAATCAATCAAAATATCACAGTTTATCAATGACAGATATTGATAAATTACGATAAACATTGATAGATGTCTACTGGTGTTTATAACTAATAGACGATGACACTTTGCTATATTTGAAAATATTTTCAATAATTTTTCCATTTTAAACAATTTTCATTTTGACTTCAAAGTTGATAATATCATCATTTTGCCAATTGAACCATGTTTATTTTGGCAGATTGTTTAATGGCTATAACTTCAAATATTTGAAAGTTTTGGCCCACCAATTAAATTCAAATGTTGAAAACAAAGTTTTAAACACCAATGTCAATGTTTCTTTGCCAAAATGAGTTTAGCTCATTAATAATTGGTACGGGTTTCCTCCTTAGAGATTGAAGGTTCGATCTTCTATTTCCATCATTGTTGTACTAAAAAAATCTTTTTTTCTATATTTGAAAAAAAAACATTTCTATAATTGTAGGCTAATTTAATAACTTGAAACCCACAATTGTCTAGTTGCTACATTGTACAATAAAAATTCATTGCCAAAGTAGTGAGCCATGAAGCACAGATACTTCATGTGAGGCAAAGAATCCGTATCAAACACATATTGGATACCGATACTTCTAGATACTTCTCAGATACGTATCTGACATGCGATTTGAGGTATCTATTTTGACGTATCTATTTTTATGCTTACCTTTCTTTAAAGAAAAAGGATAAACAAGTCATCTAATCTTTCCCAATTAAAATTAGGCAGCCTATTTAAAAAGCTCACTACTTGAGTACAAAACTAAAAGAAAAAAAAATTTTAAAAATAAAAATAAAAGACCAAACCCTAAATATCATCCAATCTTCATCTTCACATTTGAGTCTCCACAAAGTCCTCTAAAATATAACCCACTTAAATATCTTCAACAACTCAACGAAGAAGTTCTTCATTTATCTTCATATTTCTCCCTCTAATCTTCTTCTTCTTCTCTGATCAATACGGGTCACATTTTTATTGCATTTTATTTCATTTATCTTAGATGCTATTTTTTGTATTGTATTTCAATGTTTGAATTGTATTTGTACTATTTTCATTAACTTATATGCTAAATTTATCTATATCACAGATTTTTCTTAAGGAAGAAAACCTTCTTCAACATATCAATATACTAGTTTTTTAGAAATTAACATATCATCGTATCCAGTCATATCCGTATATCGTATCTATATCCGTATCTATGTTTCATAGGTAGTGAGTGTGTCATACAAATATCTATAAATTGATATAGTTAACAACAATACACTTTGATGACTTGAAACCAAAAATCTATCTTTGTTGCCATATATACGTACAAATTCATCATAAAAATAGTGATGTCATATGTGAAGAGTCTCTTACAAAGAGTTCCATGAACACGTTCGGATCGCTCCAATTTCACAGTGACCGAAATACAACATTATACATTCATACGAACAGTTATGCAAACAAACACTAATTATCGGCATGCTATGAACAACAAAATAACAAAGGAAATAGTGCCATACTAGTTGAAGACGTTCTTCAAACTTCAGCACTCAAAGCAGCGGAACCCTCCAAGCGATCTACCAACAGCCAACAGCAGCGTCAACAAAAGCAGCACGAACAACCGCACACTCACGACTGCAACAGAGACGACACCATCAGTAAAGAGCCCCGGGTATTCTCGGAGTGAGAACCCAAAGCGTGGTCTTTGGTGAATTTGGTAGTGGAAGGAGGAAACACGAATCGTGTAGGCAATAAGCAAATGGGAGGGAAAAAGGCGCTATCGCATAGCAGAATGCTTATCGTTTAGGAGAAGCTACACGATCGTGTAGGTTTTACTAAACGATCGTTTAGGAAAAGGTATACGATCATTTAGCAAAATTGGCACACTATACGATCGTTTAGAGAAGCTATGCGATCGTGTAAGAACAAGTGTGCGATCGTTTAGGCGTGAGGCGACTATCGCATAGGCTCTCGATTCTTTAAGCAATCATTCTCTATTTTCCAACACGCGCTTGCGATTTCTTTTGGACGATCTTCCGAACCATTCAAAAATGAAACAATTTCATTTTTATTTCATCAGTTACAATAACCGACTCAATCCCATTAACCCATGTTCAAACGTGATTTTTGGATTAATTATCATATAATTAATCAATTAAAATATTGATAAATATAATCATATTATATTTTTATCCTATAATTTGATATTACATATCTACTATAGTATTTTCTCCTCTACTTGATATAAATCATATTTATATCTAATATCCTCCAAAATAATGTATTTCATACATTTAGCCAATTATATCATATATAATCGAACTTCCTCTTGTCAATTTGAACATTTCAAATTAACCCAAACACTGGTTCTCAACTTTATCCAAGCTACCAAGGGGACCTAATGGACCTGTGGCTCAAAGCTCCAACGGTCCGTAAATAGCTGACTAAAATCTTTAGCTACAAGATTCACCATCCGCTAACTATCAGGCATTCCACTAAAGACCAACAGCTGAACTCTTCTTACCACAAATATATTTCTATGTCCATCGGATATAACCAATCATGAGTACGATGACCCTTCATATATGCTCATAAGTGTCAAATTACCGTTTTGCCCCTATAGTTACATCCCACTCCTTAAATACCACTAATTCGAACAATACAACATAGTCTAACTATGTGTGAACACCTCTTGGCCAAGAGAAGGTGTGTGGCGCCACATCGTTCAAGCCCTGGAATCAGCCCTTAAAGGAGCTATCTATCTACTTACCTCTGCCTTAGGGAAGGAGTGAATTCCATCTTGTGTAGCTGAGTTCCCAGCTCCCAAATCAAACGAATCCCCAAAATAGTAGGTTTGAATCGGCGACCTGGCCAGTCACACCCATACAAATCAAAGGATCGCCATCAATAGCAGGAGTTCCCAACTTACTCAGGATTGAGGTCATGTTACCTTTGGTCATCCTAGTGAAGTGAAGTCTCTGTCATGAACGGTATTATATAACGAGATGTTAACACTTCATGGTCAGGTCTTATACAAACTCTTTGTATAGGACGCCCCCGCTCACATATCCCCAACATGAATGATCAGGATCAGACCATCTGTGACAAATCACAACACTCGTGACCATTCCACAAAGTGGGCCGCATCCGTAGCGTTACCAGGATAAAGTTTCCCTCCTATATCCATATACTTCAGACTATTTTGGTTATCACTCAAGACATTATTCACTTGTATATCACCACATACATGCTTGAGTCACATACAGATAACCAGGGATTTTATGTTTATTGGTTTCTGATAAAGCAAATAAAACAAGCAAATAAGCAAAACTACAAGATGTGAAGTAAATATAATATATTAACAACACAAGCGTTCGTACATACCAAACTACAGAACACGAGATTTTAAGACATCAACCTCAACTATATGAACATTTATGAACTTATGGAGTTAACAACAATAATCAATTATATATAACTAACTGAAATTATGTATTTAGTTGCTATAATAATGTATTCATAATTATAGCAACAGAAATTGCAGGATTTTCATTCTCTATACCCTAGGTATATACAAATATTTACGGTAAGCATTCAATTACGTACATATTTTTTTTCTAAAAAAATTGAAACTCAAACCAAGATTTATGGACATTTTAATCTATTCATTTTTCGAATTTATTGGATTTTATTTCCATCCAAAGAAAGATAGAAACTGTATTTAAGCTCCAAAATTCAGATAAATGCATGTACATATTTCGCGAGTCTTCTTCGAGTATCAACGACATAAAGCAAGAGATGTAAATATATGAATGAATGAGAGATTCGTGAGAGATTTTGGAATAGATGAAAGAAGAATGAGCCATTCAAATGTTAGCATAAAAATTAACCTAACATTCATAAAATGGGAGAGGAAGGTAGGTGGTTGTTGATTTGTTTTTTTATTTTTGATTTTTGGGATCAAAACCTACTGTAATTAGTGTTTTGAATTTTTTATTTGGAAATTACATATGAAATTTTGCATATTTACCCTTGTTAGGGCTTCTCTAGAGTCTTATTCTTATTAGTATTTTTGCTAAAATTTCATGCTAAATTTTCATTCCGTAAATTCACTATGTAGCTAATTATTAGTATCTTTCAAATTTGTAATATGAAAACTATCCAACGCTCACAAATTAGGAGTTACTTATGTCAATGTTCGATGAGGGTATATATACATATATATGTCATATTTTATATCTTGCCTATATGTGGTTATAAGAATAACTACAGATATAAATAGATTGAAAGTTATCGAGAGTACTATATTAATCAATGTGTTCATAGATAATTGATATCGTGTTAAATGAGACTATAAAAAGTGTACGAAGATGTGGATTTTTATGGTAATATTATTAAGTAGAAATGAGCACTAGACAATTCCTCCACCTCTCTCTCAATATCAATGCCACAACCCTCAACCAAATGTGAGAGTTGTGCATAGTTATGAGACACTCAACAATGAGCCAATGTAACTTTCGTTAAACTACTAGACTGATTTTGAGAGGAACATGCTCAAGAGAATAATATCAAATGTTATAGATGAACTACTCCCATAAGAAGTTTAGTATATTATAATTGATTGCATTATGGACGAGCTGAGACCTTTTGTAACTCAAACTAGGGGTATGCAGTGGTTGCTCGGAGTCGGTTTTTCGATCAAACTGCCACTGAATCGACTATGGTCGGTTTAGTAAACATTCAAACTAACTTCGACCGTCGAGAATGCAAACCGGCCGTCACTTGGTTGGTCGGTCGATTTGTTTTGGTAGGTTTAATTCTTCAAAAAAAATTTGAAAAAATATTGATTTGGATTTTTTCCAAACTAGCGGTGATCGAGCCCCTCCTCTTTTCCGACCGATCGATTTTGATTCGATCAACTCGATTTTTCGATTCATCATGCTTATCCATAACTCAAATTATGATGACCAACTGAAACAAGTGGGAGCTCCCTATTTGCTTGCAATGCCATTCACCTTTAAGTAGAAGTAGAAGGGGCACCCTTTGTCCTGCCCCACTGAGCGAAAATGTGCTAGACCATGATCATATTGGTAGAGTTCGCAAAGACAACAACTTTATTTGAAGAGATCACATTAGCCAATCAGCCGCCTTCATCTACTTTGGACATAAATTGATTTCTTGATTATTCGGGTTAAAGAAATGATGGAAACATGGTCATAAATTGCACTTCAATTTTTCATCTTTTTAAAACTAGCACGTTTTTTGAAAAATTATTAAACTAATTTTTCTTGATAGATTTTGGATGAGATCGACCACCTAGATTTAGTTGAAAATTTTACTTTTTCTAATTGTTTTGGCCCTTTTGGACCTTTCTCGATACATCTTGTAGGGATTAAATGCCGAGATTTTAGTATCCAAATATTAGATAATCTATTCAAATCTTATACCAAATCTTATATTTTTTTTCAAATTTTCAAATATTATATTCAATTCTGACCTAATTTTAGGTCAATTTTTGTTTCCATGATTATATGAGTTTCTAAATTTTCATTACCAATTAGATTTTTTTTCAGATGATTGCATTTTGATTTTTTTAATTTTAGGAAAGATTAAATTTTGCAAAAAGAAAAAATAGGTAATATATAGAAAATATATAAAATCCCGATATTAATATGCCCGAGAGTTCACCAATCTCAGTGTTAATCTACTCGAGATTTCTATCGAGATTTTATATATTTTCCATATTTTACCTTTTTTTTGAAAAATTTAACCTTTTCAAAAAATTAAAAATAAAAATCAATCACCTGAGATCCATTAAAAAGGATTTAAAAAATATAATAGTAAGATTTTGATATGATATTTGATAAATATAATCGAATTTGGAGAAAAATTGAAAATATATAAGATTTGGTATAAGATTAAGGAAAATCACATATATTTTGGAAAAATTACTACAAAACAATCGATAAGTTAGAAAAAGCTAATTCTTTAACTAAATCTTGGTGGTCGATCTCATGCGAGTCATAATTAGTGAACTTCTTGCTGATCTCGTATATTGCTCTTTCTTTCCTACCAGTTTCATTGTGCTGACCAAGGACAGACACAACTCATGGATCCTACCCCGGGGTTGCTTGGCCGGTCTCGAACTAGTGCTTAGTAATCGACCGAGAAAAGTTATTTGAACAAGTTTTCAAAAAAGATGCTAGTTTTATAAGGTGAAAACTTTAAAGATGTTATTTCTATCAATTTCCCGACATTGATGTATTTGCCAGCAAAATTCCGTTGCTAGTCGATCAAATGAGAAATAACATGGTCAACTAATTTATGATTTTATGATCTTAATTAAAGTAATAAATTTTCATCCACATGTCGATATTTTCACATTTTATAAGTTTGACATTGACATAAAAGATAATCAGTATTTCCATTATATCATATAAAATTTTTAAAACATAATTAAAAAACAATAAAATGTTGTTAAAGTGAATATAATATAAATAATAAGCAATAAAATGTGTTGCTAATGTCAAAATATTTATTTTTTAAAAAACTTTTTATATATTTTTTTCAAATTGTTTTTTTTTCTGTTTTTGGGATCCATATCTTACGAAAACATCAATAAGTATTAGAATATTTCTAAGAAAAATAATATAAGTAAAAATTTATTGAAAATATTTAAATAAACAAATAAGTGTTGTATTTATATTCCAATTTTTGTCAATGATGAAAAAATTGCTAACACCTTGGCCAAATATCGACAATATAGCTCAAATCCTACAATTGATAGAAAAAATGGGGAAAAACATCGTTTACATTGAGAATCACCAAAAAAATGACAGAAACATGGGAATCTCACGAAAATAACATGGAAATACAGTAGAAATATCGCAAAGAAGTATTATGAATTTTATTCAAGAAATAAAATTATTAAAAAAGCACATTGAAAACCTATATTTTAACCTCATTTAGTTTTTTCTTTCATCATTAAATTTTTATATCATTACACTTACATATGTCCATTTAATCCAGGGTCGGGGCCTCTCGGAGTCCACCCTGAACGGGGTGGGGAATTCGGAATGGGAGAGGGAGTGGAGAAGATTTTTTTCCCATTGATTAAATGGGGACGAGGACGGAGACAGGGATTACATTCCTTGACCCTGACCCGATCCCGCCCCCGCACCGACGAATATATATGTTTGACTAACTAACATATGACGTATATATAATAACACATGTCCATCAACAATTACTTATTTTTTACTTTTTATTTCAACTTTTTCATGCTTTAATACATTTTAAAGATACGTATCTCTTATGACCTTAAATATTATAATGTTTAAGTTGAAAGCTAGACTTGTAATATTTAAAATTTAGTAATTATGAGTTTAAATTTTTATGTATATCTTTGAACATAAAATATTATTGTCTTTATTAGAAAAATTTATAAATTTTCTTTAAAAACAATGCATTAGAAATGATCCATTTGACTGTTAAATGTTCATTAAGGTCGAGCATAAATAGTTTAAAGGTAGTTAAAAAATAATAAATAACAAAAAAAGAAATGGAAAAATTTTTTTCCATGGGGAACCTGATCCCCACGAGTTCTCCGTCGGGAATTCTAGCCCCAATCCCCGCGGGGGATTGAAATAGGGGGTAAGAATGGGGACGGGGATGGTTTCCCGCCCCATGAACATTTTTAATTACACCTCAAACATGAATTGATGTGAGCTTGGCAATTTTTACCATCCAAAACTTTTATTTTCGAGAAATAAAATTTGAAAGAAAAAAAAAAGCCCGAAGAAACCCTATATTTTAACCTCACTTAAATTCTTTTGTAGTGATTTTTCTCGTTATTTCATCTTGAACTTGATTTCACATGAGTTTTGCTTCTTTGACCATCCAAAACTTTTATTTTTAAGAACTAAAATTTGAAATTAAAAAACAAAATACTAAAGATGATGCATAGTTTGGTGGAAACTTACTTGCTTCAAGAATGAAAAAAATAAGTTTAGACAATTAGTATGAACTTGGACAATATGGTTATATCTGCAGTAATTATGGTTATTGAATTAGCAATTCTAGTATTACAGTTCTTATGGTTATAGTGATAGATATAACACATCAATTTATTCACGGGACTACAACTTTGTTGTGAAAGCAATGAAGAAATCAAACTTAGAACCTCTACGTTATGTACATTCTTTAGGGACACATCCTTATTTAGATAGAACATGGTTATAGAGATGTTTGGCCCCAAGGATTTACCCCGAACAAGGTGAAAAATTTTCAATTAAACAGAGAATTGGGGAGGGAGCGGACAGAATTTTCTCCCCATTGCAAATATTATATTCTCACCCGCAGCCCTAGTTTGACTCCTTGGCCTGAAGAATGTATCTATATATGTATATATTACCTTGAAAAAAAATCACAACTTCACCAATTATTGTTTTTAACTCTCATATCAATTTTCCATATTTTAATATGAATGTTTTAATATTTATAATTTTGTGTATAAGGCTAGATTGTTGTAATATTTAACTTTTTAACTTTTATAAATAATGAATTAAATATTTTAATTATATATTTATACATAAAATATTATTGTTTGTATTGGAAAGTTACAGTGTTTTCTTTTCTTGGAATAAAATTTTTTATTGCAAATGACCCCTTTAATATAGAAATTTTTTTCTTTTTTATTGGGTTGAAAATAAATTTTAATATTTGTTAAACAATGAACAAAGGAAAAAAAAAAAAGGGAAAACTTCAAGGAAATGTGGATTAAATTTGGAGGCGTGTCTCATCTCGAACCCACCCCATGAACATCTCTAGTTTGATCCAAGATCTACTCCTATTTGTATCACTGATACTCATGTGTGACATACTTCCACTTATGTTAAAAGTTTTAAACATACGATGACTTAGAAGCAAATGTCAAATAGATTATATTAATTCCTAATTAGTACTTTAGTCATCATTTTACTTTACTAAAAAAATCGTCATCTTCCATTGAATCTTGTATTTGATTTTCTATTATATGAGATAAACTTTATTAATAAAATATTCATTTCATATTTATTTTTTAGTTGCTATTATCTATTATTCCATTACTAATCAGATTTCACCTTTAACTATTGATTTGTATGCTTAAAATATTGATTTAGTGTATCAACCTGAAGTCTAATACGTGTAGAAATGATGACATTAATTTTTTGTCGACATCTCGATATTTTCACATATTCCATTAGTTCAATATCGACGAGGAATCGACATTCACATTAGATGGTAGAAAAATTCACGAACCATAATAAAATAATCAACAAAATATCACTTTGTGTGTAAATTGGTTCAATTTATTTACTAATTTTAATATATATATATATATATATATATATATTAAATTTCGGTATTATAATTTTTCAAAAAATATTCATCGAAGATTAATATTTTATAGGTATTTTTGTTTTTACATTGGTAAAATGAAGACATCAGCATTTCTGAGATTGAAATATGAATGAACGGATATGTATCTAAAAAACTATTTTATATTTGAAAAAGGTTAAAGCTTTTATAAATTTGAAAAACAGAAAAAAAGAAGAAAAAAGAAAGAGAGAGAGAGAGAGAAAACTGTAGGGTGCGAGATTGGGAGTATCTGAATGGAAATCCCGTAAAACTCGAGGGTCCGTCAATCAAACAAAAGAAAGCACAAAGTACTAACAACAGCCATGAAAAACGAAATTCTAAACCCTTTCCTTCTCCTTTCCTTTCCCTTTCCCTTGTTTTCCTCCGCCGCCCTCCGCCGCCTCCCCCTCCCCTCTCTCTCCGGCGCCGCCGTCCTCTCCCCCTCCTCCACCTTCGTATTTGTATTCTCCATTATTATGATCATAAATATACTCCTTCTTCCAGATTCTCTTTCCCTCTTCCCACTTTTCCCCCGTACAATTCCATCCTCTTCCTACGCTCCCTAGATCTCTCTCTCTCTCTCTCTTTCTCTCTTTCCCCTCATCACCGACCTCCTCTCTTCCCCTCTCCCCTGTTCCTCTTTGGCCCATCCTTTCTTTCTCAACTCATTTCTAGGGTTTCCCTTTCTAATTATGATCACTCTTATTGGGTTTGATCCTTCCTTTTCTGCCTTCCTTTCCCTTTTCCCTCTTTCTCTTCATCACTCCTCTCCTACCCTTTTCTTCCCTCTTCAATTCTTTTCAATTTCCTCCTGATTCTATCTGGGTTTTCCTAGGGGTTTGCTTTTGCTATGTGGGTTCCTCTCTAATCCTCCTCTTTCTCTTCCACTTGATCCAGTCCTACTTACTCTCCGTCTCTTTGTTAAAATATTGTATCTTTGGGGTTCAATTCTTTGTCTCTTAGTTTGTTTTCTTCTTAAGTTTCTCCATTAATAATGGCTTATCAGCATGGTCCGGGTCCTAGTTCGATATCTGGATCAAGTTCGAGTTCTGGGTTCTTGAACTCTCCCTTTGGTGATACCACTTACACCAAGGTCTTTGTTGGTGGGTTGGCTTGGGAGACTCAGAGCGAGACTATGAGGCGCTACTTTGAGCAGTTTGGGGAGATTCTTGAGGCTGTTGTTATAACGGATAAGAATACAGGGAGATCCAAAGGATATGGTTTCGTGAGTATTAATGGTTTTTACTTTAATGGGTTTTTGTTAACTTTATACTTTTATTGCTACTTTCTAAAAGTAATAGCCTAAGAACATTCGTTTTGACACTTTTTTTTTCTTCTAGCAAGCTAGTCGTATCTAATTGTTTGATCATTAATATCTATATTGCTGACATTGGAATGACCTGAACGTTTGTTCCTGTTTACATGGAGGGTTTTAGGTGACCTTCCGGGATCCAGAGTCTGCTCGAAGAGCTTGCGCAGACCCTACTCCAATTATTGATGGCAGGCGAGCAAATTGTAATCTGGCTTCACTTGGCCGGCCTCGTCCACCTATATCTTATGGTATTATTTCCTTTTTTGATCTTTTAGTGGTTAGCAAATCGTATTGTTAGTTCCTGTCATGTGTTTTTGTATGATCGAGGATTTTTCCTTGTATATGCATTTTGTCCAAAGGAATTTATGGTCACAAATTCCTGTTTCGAGTCTTTGGAAGCTCTGGATTGATCAGTCTTTGCTTCTACACTACTGTTTCTTACAGGACGTTTAAGACAGCCTGCAGTATATGTGGGAGGCATGCAACCCAACAGGGGAGCTTATATTGGAAATTTTGGATATCAACAACCGGTTTCCTATGCTTATCAACAGGGACTTGCATATCCTCCTTATGGGTATGTCCCCGAGGTTCCTCTTTGTGCATCCAAGCCTGCCAATACATTCAAAATTTATTATTTGTCTAACACTGACCTCTTACGTTTTGCATTGCTATATCACGAGCTTTACATCTTGTAGTATGACTTTGTGGGGCTTGGTTTGCTTTCATAAATTCGAAATTATGAGAATTTTTTATCCTTTTCTGATTGTCATCAAGTTTTATAATAAATGAATGATATCTTCTTCTTCTTCCTCTTCTTCTTCTAGTATTTATCTTTAAAGTCACAAGAGGTATATTACCAATCACTACATGCAACATTCTTTAGGATATGTTTCTCTGTCACCTCCTAGAAATCAGGATTATACCTGATCAGTGATGTGACACAGTGTGATTGGTAATTGCAGGAATACCATAGAAGTTATTTGAGGATATGTGCCATGACTAATGTAGTTGAATGGGAGGAAGCATGGCTAGTATTATTGGAGAAGTTTCATATCTTGTTATCACTTGCATTTTACAGTTTATGTTAGAAGTCAAGTTGGTAGGATTCGACTACCCTGGTCGCTAGTTAGTTGGCATACCAATTCTGGTATTACAATGGACTATGGGTTGAAAATGATTTCCTCCTGTTAAGTTTGCATTGTTTCAGTTTATGCTACTATCTAAATTTCTGCTTTCATAATATTATCTCCTGGAAATATTTTAAGTATTTTCAATCATTTGTTTTCTATGCAGTTATGCTACTTATGGACCTGAGTATGTCTACCCGCAGGTATCACTATTGTTATATTTACAAAGTCTGCAATTTTGTGTTTTGAGGGTGGACGTAGGGAAGGGTGATATGCTGGGTATCTTCAAAAGTTTCTCTAGGTTTTTGATAGTTCTAGCATAATATGCTCGGTTTTGATTTTCTGTGTGGTTCTAGCATAATATGCTCAGTGGTTTTGATTTTGTGTCTTGTATCCTTTTCCTAGGGTGGATATAACCCTTTTGTGGGTCAGCAATACCTGCAGATCTATGGGGTGCCTGGGTCAGCAAGCCCTACTATTTATCATTATGGACAATTAGGTCAAACAGTGCCTGGTGGTCATGGGTATGGAGCATTGCATGGATATGCAATGCCAAGTCCTCAGATCGTGCAGTTTAGTGGTCCTAATGTCAATGCATTAACTTCTTCTCCAATGCCTACTATTCAGGCACCATATCCTTCAGGTATTTTGCTTTGTATGCAGATTACTCTTGATTACAACATTGAGCAATATGAGTTTTGACTAGTCTTTTTAGGTATTTTTCTTTGAATTTTTTATTTTATTATCATCAATTGGATCTCTTTTGTGTCTTTATGTAATCTTTTTTAGTTTCTCCATTGGTTTGGTCCTTTGATCTTTTTCTCAAGGCCATTCTTTTGTTTCATTCTTTCATTTATCTTTCCCTTTTGTTAAAAATCTAGAAAATGTTGGTAAACTCACGTTCGATCATTGCATTCACTTAGTTATGTGATGACTAAGATTTGTTAGTACTCTGAAGGGTCAAAACTTCTCTGCTTTGAAATGGCACCCATCCAGTAAAGACAGTGGACTCAAAACTGGATATCTTCTGGGGACAGTAAAGATTTGTTTCTGTTTTTGTTTTTTTGTTTTTTTGCTGCGAAAACTTCTTTCATTCAAAAGGAATGAAAGTGCAACAGAAGGAAAGGTCATCATGGGGATATTGAAATTCGTAACTGAAGGACAACTGAACAAGGATCCATGGGGGCAAGTGATTAGAAAAAATTTGTTTTACTACAGAACAAAGAAGATATAATGTATTGAGATATCTCTGTTGCTTAATACAATTTAGGTCACATTTCTGTTTGTTTTACATGTACCATGTTTTTGATAATCTGATGTAGAATGGGGAAAACTAAAATAATATGGTTTGAGATGTTAAGACATGCTTGATTAGGAAAACGTGTTTGTTTCATCAGGTATTCCAGCACCTGTTGCAGCACAGCCACAGTTCGTTGTTCATTCTCCTTCTCAGTTTGTACAAGGTAGCGGTTCTGACCAAACATCTGGATGAGGAGTTGATCAGGTAAACTCCAACTTTTGTAGTTAATAATTAATATTTGAAACTGTCCTTCCTCTCTTTATCATCAGCTGTCTCTAACTGCCTGCAATTTAACTACATTAATAGGTATCGATAGATTGCAGCAGGACTTAGAGCAGCGGATCTGCTACTTGAGTGGCGGGCTTCGGATCTAGCCTTGCAAATAATTTATCATGCATTCTAGAGGTAGACTTATGTTCACTGCATAGCTTTTTCGACAATTTTCACATGTGATCATCATCAGGATAACAACTATTTGAAACTTATGGCAAAACTCTCATTCAAAATTAAAAAAAAAAAAAGGAAAGCTTATGGCAAAATATTTGTGATGATTTCTTTTCCGTCATATCTTATTTCATATAGGTTTATAGCAGAACGGTATGGTGTATTCTTGAATATAACTCCTTGGCAAAGAGAACTAATCTGTGGGGGGTCTAAAGGATTGGTAGCCACAATTCTCTGGTTTTAAGTTAAAGCGGGGTGGTGGAGAAATGAGGTTGGTACAATTAAAGATGTGTTTGGATACTCATAAGAATGAGTGTGTAGGACGCCTGAACTTGTAAACGACTATAAATTAGCATAGTGATCAATAAGGATCATGTAAATAATAAAGGTTTAGATCTATCTAAAAAATAATAGGGTTTATTTGAGGGAATAGGTTCTACACATTGGTGGCCACCTACTTAGAATTTAAATATTTTTACGAGTTACCTTGGCAACCAAATGCAGTAGAGTCAGGTGGTTGTTTCATGAGAATAGTCCAGGTACATGCAAGCTGGGTTGGGCACTCATGAATATTAGAGAGGGAGAGAGAGAGAAACATGACTGTGTTTGGTATGATGTACTATATAGTCTAGGCAATATATCTACAAGAAAGTAAAGTTATAAAAGCAATATTATTTGAAATTAATTTATGAACTAGAATGCTTTTATTTTTTTTCAAATATATTCTCTAGGTTGCTGAGTGGAAGTGGAGATGAAAGATGGCTGGAAAGATGCCTCGATCATTTCTGTGCCCTTGAGTTTTGGGGATTATTGAGGAAATCTTGAAGTGATGTCCATCATTGAAAATAGGAAGAAAAACTCGTGTCCATTATTGATCGAGTATTATGATCAATAGGAATTAAAACTTGTGCCCAGAGGTTCCAAATAATTAGGAAAGGGAGATTGAATTCAACGTTTTGTCCTGATGCTTGCAGGACAATGTTATTGCTCTCTGTAGATTTTTTGTCCAGACATGAATAGTTATTTCCTTTAGGGAAAAATATTGAGAGTTCGTGATAGATTTTTTTGTTTTTTTTTTTTGGGGGGGGGTTGGGCTTCCAACTTCAAGTGGGTGAAATGGGCTATTTTAGCTCATTCAATGTTTGGGGCTCCAATTATAATAGTTGGTGTTTCCAGCTATTATAATCTACAATTAACTATAGTATTACTATTTCAAATCCCTCTTTGTTATAGTGTTTACTATTTCCTACTCATCCCCTCTTACTCCCTTTATTACAATGTTTACTATTTTCTACCCAAACTAAAATAGTTTGCACCCTAAACACAAACTATTATTAGCTACAGACTATTATAACCCATAGACTATACAAACAAACTCAACGCCCTAAGTACCCCCTTAATAACTTTCCCCTCGTATTCTTTCCATTTTTATCTTTTTATCATGTTTTTGCCTTATGAGTTTTCTTATGGAATATGTTGCAATATGACCTGCAAATTAGAAATTATTTTGATTAATATGATATTAATATTGAGAGTTCCTGATAGTTTCTTAATTACTTCCCCCTCCTTCGTCTTCTTTCCTTCTTTCTTATTTCCTCTTAGCAATTTTGTTCGAGCTTACAGTTATAGATGGTATCTTTTTATCATGTTGACCTTGTGAGTTTTCTTCTGGAACATCTTGCAATATGACCTGCGAATTAGAAATTATTTTGATTAATATTTTCTTGTCTGTGTTGAATAGTCTTGTGTCCGGTTCACTTTCTTTAATTTAAGTTATTAGAATATCTTGTTGGCCTGAGGTTGATGTGTAAGATTTCCAACCCAACCCCCCTTCCCTCCACCGCCCACCCACCTGATGTTTATTTTTTGGATATTGAATATTGATTGACTTGTAAACTTGAACAGATATTGCTTCCCATTGTTTGCAGTTGATTTTAAAGTTCTCTTACTTAACTGCAGGTCATAGTCATGCTCACCAGAGACGTCAGATGGTCTTGAGTCGCTCCAGATGGTGGAGAAGGAATATGGGAGATGCGGCTGCTCTTTCTCTAATACCTTTCTTCTTCTTCCCCAGTGTTTATAAACTTTTATACACTACCAACGCTCTCGCGGCCGGTAGTCGTGGATTGATTGATGGGTGCTTAAATCGGTTTTAAGCATCTATTTAGGAATAAAAACGTGTAAAAAGAAGTCAAAATTAGAATCAACATATGATTCTTTTATAGTAAACTCCCAGCATTTTGGGTGTATAGGAAGTCTCTGGTGCTTTGTGTGGTCATGGGTCTATCATCATCTGGTACTAATATATGATTTCATAAGTTCATGTGCATAAATTAGTTAGGATTTATTGTAATTTCCATAAATTTGGATTTCTTTCAAGGCCTGACTGACTTCATAACAACGAAGCAGCTTCAGGTTCTATCAGGAAGATCAATTGCTGATTTTTCATTTTAATACCCCTCGCTGGCGTGGCAGATTGGGATTGGCTGCATCGGAGGATGTAAAGTTTTTAGTTCTTCCTTCAGTGTTTGGATCATGTTTAGGCTTTGGAAACATTCTGTTTATTCATTGTGTTTGTTGTGGTAACATTATTTTTCTTTCCCTTCATTATTAGCTTGTTCTGTTTTCTTCTGTTTGGGGGGAAGGTTGAAGGGAATTTGCCAATGGATTCCAAACATTGGATGGAAGTTTTAGGATTTATCTCAACCATTATTGTGATATGATGCCATGAAAGGACCATAAAATGACTTCCTTGCTGCAAAGTTTTGGGATGATGAGAGATGGAAAATAGTCATTGCTCTTGGTTTTTCCTTGGCTATTCCCTTTTTTTCCTTTTTTTAATTATTCTTTTTGGCTGTGATGCACAAGTTTGTTTCTTCTTGTGGCACTAAATGATAGTTTTTACAGGTGATTCAGCTGGTGGGATCCATTTGGCAATAAATTGAATTTTTAAGCCATTGTTTATATGTTTGTTTATTAATAAGCTTCAGATTTTCTAATGGATTCCAAACAAGCATTGGGGTCATTATGGCATTAAAATGATCATAAAGTGACTTCCTAAGTGCCAAGGAAGAAGATTTGGGATGATTGGAATTTGCCCTCGACTTCTTACTGAATTTTTGACTTTCTACAGTGTTGTTAACATGTCTTGCAGTCTAAAATAATATTTGTGGATATGGGGAAGCCTGGATTTGACCTATGCCTTTTTAGTCAATTAATTGTGATAAACATTTATCTACACTATAATATTGTATCGTTGATTATTGTAAAATAGATTCTTATTGGTTGCTTTAAAAGTACTCCATTGCCAATTATTTAGAGAAATTAATTAGTTGGATATGTTTAATCAATGTTGGATTATGTCAAATGATGATTGAATTTTGAATAAAATTAATTAACATAGTTCAATTAGACACTGCGATTAGTTTAATGTTCTTTAGTTCAAGGATTAAAATATCGATTTCGATATAATGTTGAGGTTAACAATGTTACAGATTATGAGTGAAATATTGATATCGATGTATAATTAAGTCAGGTCATTTAGAATATTTGTTTACATTAATAAGTTTTCTCTAGGATATTGATTCCTTATTTTAACTTTATCGTATTCTAATATTCAACTAAAAAATAATAATTAAAAGTCGATGTTAGTAAACACTTTTAACTTTTCTTTTTTGGGTATCATCCCAACTCAATTTAAATACGTTCATCTCAAAAAATAAAAATCTTTGTTTTAAACGAAGTAAAAAAATTAATTTTCTTGGATCATAAACCACAAGATTTATTGGAAACAAATAACTTTATGTTAGATTTTCTTTTCTATTCTGGTGGAGAAAGAATTTATGACTTGTAAATTTTTTGATGGACTAGAAAGTGACATCTCAATGGCTTCACCTTTTGACAATGGCTTCCCGACCTGTTAATTGATATGAGTAAAGTAATGAAGAAGATACCTACGTAAATTTGCCATTTTAACCCCAACTGAAACAGCCATCTCAAGCTTCAACTAACCCTCCTACAAGGGGGGCAGATATGACATTTCACCATAGAAGAAGGGCCACAACCATTTGGTAAACATTCTTACTTTGCTTTTAAGCCAAGAGAGGTTGATGTTTACTTGCCAAGCATGCAAAGTTGAAGGATTTATTCCTACTTCAACCTTCAGCAAACAGAAACATTACTCTTGTAAAATTTCCGTGACTCAAGTGTTCATGTAAGATTTAGTTTTCTTTCCTTTTGACAGAAAACTCTCCCTTTTAGCTACTTTTGTTATTCTTGGTTCTGTATTTGGACTTTGCCCATATCTATTTCTGTACTTGGATGAGGTGAATGTTATGGTTTCATAGTAAAAAACGACGGAGTCTTGGAATGGCGTCACTTATACCAGGAGTATTGCTTAAACTTCTACAGAGTATGAACTCCAATGTGAAGGTCAGAGGAGAATATAGATCAGTGCTATTACAAGTTATCAGCATTGTACCTGCTTTAAATGGATTAGAACTGTGGCCTAATCAAGGCTTCTTTATAAAAGTTTCGGATTCTTCACATTCAACTTATGTCTCATTGTCTAGGCAAGATAATGAGTTGATCTTGAACAACAAGTTACAACTTGGCCAATTCTTCTATGTTGATAAAATGGAAGCTGGAACTCCAGTTCCAGTTCTTGTCGGAATTAGACCAGTTCCTGGACGACAACCTTTCATCGGGACTCCGAAGGATCTCATGCAAATAATGGAGCCATCAGAGAGGCCAATCCAGAGTGATCAAGAAGGAAAACGTGGAGCTAAATCAAAGGAGATGTCAGAAGCAAAAAATGAGAGCATGAGACATAAAGTTGTGATCAAAGAGGAGAAGACAAATGTTTCATCGCGGTATATGCAAGGTGTTTTGTCATTGAATTCTAGAAGTGGTAGATTTGATTCAAGTGCAGTTGGGAGGAGCAATGAAAATGAGGATGGTGAAGCAGGTAAGAAGGTTGTAGTAGGACCAGTGAAAGGAAAGTCCAACGACCTTAAAGGTCAGGTACAAGTCTATCTCACACTAACCATGACACTTTTTTTCCCCCCTTTTTTTGTAAGTTCCTAAGAACTAAGGAGCTCGATCTAAGAATAATAACTTCAGTCCCGTTTTTTCGGTTTAAGAAGTAAAAATTTGACTAGAACACCGTATTATTTCATTGATGCACATAGACAAATAATATTGAATTAACATGGTTTATTCCAATCTTAGAAAAGATTTTTCTCATTTTATGCTTCACTGATAGGTGCAAGCAGCAAACCTGCAAAACCGGCTCGATGAGGTTTCTTCAAAGGCAGAAGCCTTTCAGTTCAGTGTCAAGGAGGCCTCTGCATGGTCTAAGAGCATCCCTGCAAAAGGCATTTCATCTAAGCAAGAAAATTTGAATGTGAATTGCTTATCGAACAGAAAAGATAAAACTCATTCATCCGACACAATTTCATGGGCCTCCTTGCCTACTAATCTTTTAAAGACTGGAAAAGTATGCATCCCTTTTCTCTTTCCATGTTATTAGCCTTTTCATTTCTGCATTATGCATTTAACCGATGCTCGAAAGTTGAGTATATGTGAACTTTTGATTTTTCAAGGGGATGGTTAGAAGGAAAAATATAGCCTCTGTGGTTGCAATAGAGGCTCAAAAAGAGGCAATTGCTGCCGCATCCTTGATCAAATGTCTCAGGTACATTGTTAGGATTTAAATTTTGAAAAAGTCAAGCATTTCATACAAATTAATCTTATTTCCATCATTTTTTTCAGTGTGTTTGCTGATCTGTGCTCATCAGCCTCACCTGAGAATCCCCAACTCCCTCTCACCAAGTTCTTCACACTGCAGCAGCTAATCTCCGAAACAAATTCCAAGGATGGAGTCAAGGACAAGTCACTTCTTTTGACTGCAAACTCATCTCTGCCAGAAGCAAATAAGTCTACAAAAGTTTCCTCGTTATTCCTGTCAAAGAGTGCTTCATCAAAGCCTGCAAAGGCACCTATTGAATTAAGAGAGAGCGAAAAACAAGAATGGGCCAGAGGAGATGGTGCAAAGGAGATAAAATTACTAAGAGATGTTTTGCTAAAGGAATCGACATCATGGTTTTTGAATTTTTTGGAGGAAGCATTGGATAGTGGGTTTCGAATAGGAAACCAGGACAAGAAAGGCCGGAACAATGCAGGGCAACAAACGGAGGCGGGCAACCATATTGCTGTTGCCTTATCACAACTCAAGCAAGCAAATGAATGGTTGGACAAGTTAAAAGGAAATTTGAGTTCAGGAGATAATGGCTCAAGGGAAGCCATTGACAGGCTAAAGCAGAAAGTCTATTCCTGTTTGCTTTTACATGTGGAGTCTGCTGCAACAGCTTTAGAGAGCAGATTCGACCGTTGTTAATCAAGCACAGCACATTCAAAGTTTGTAAATTGTACGACACAGTAAATTATACATTTAAAGTGACTTTAATCTCTCTGATATCAAGAGTTTGGTCATTTTTATCGACAACTGGCTGACATATAGATCAATAACACATTTAAAACTACTTCTTTCTGTAAACTTCTCTACATTCTAACCCAACACACAGATAACTAAAACATATACTGAATCAAAAAAGAAGTGTTCAAAGTTCAAACCAGGTAGACAACAGTGACAAGGCTCATTATACTAGTGAGTCATCAATTAAACCAGAAACCAAACCAATGAACACAATTCATTACCATTCCTCAATTTCCTATCGTTTCCAGCATGAGCTATACTTAAGTGAACTATGCACTGAACTGAACACCATCTCAAGCATTCTAGTTAAAACAAATAATAAATACAACACGGTTACCCTTTATTAGAGGTTGAGGCTCGCTTAAGTTATTGATGCTGTTTTCAGAAGGAAGAGAATCCAAGTTGGAGAAGAAGGGCACATGCTAAGACTTTCCATCTTGCTGGTAAATCTAGCATGTGCCCTGCCTCTCCAGCATGGCTCACTCTTCCTATCTCCATCTGTGCCTGTTGGATGGAGGAAACTCAAGTTCTGGTCTCTCGGGCATTTTATCAAACAGCTTATGAGCCTACAAAAGAATTGCAAGAACCCACATATTTAAACAGCAATGTGAGTGAGTAAACAATTGGGCACCCATGAGAAAAGAGTGCAAGATATATTCCTTGTTAATTTAAAACTTGTTCACAGCCAACAAAAAGGTTTGTTGATGAGAATTGAGAATGGGAAGCATGTTAGGGGTAGGCGAGTGGGTCTATCTTGTTTTGTTTATCAAATAATTCAAAACCCATGAGTGGATCTAGCTGCCAAATGATGGGTGGGGAAGAAAAGAAAAGGAGAGAGCTTCATTGGTTGCCAAACTGGCCATTTCATGGAGATATGAACTTTCTACCAAATGTCACCAACCTTGGACTGGTAGATCTGAAAAAGCCCACACTTAGTTGGAAAGAATGATCAACTTCAACTGTTCAAGTATTTATATAATTAAATTTATTACAATTTATAAGCTTTAAGTTTTGAATTGATGGACTGTATGGAAAATCATCAAGGATATCCTTCCCATTTTTAGTAATATCATCAAAAGAAAAAAAAAAGTTTTGAATTAATGGGTGATTTAATATAGTATGAGGCCATGTGCTTGAATCTTGTGGGTGAGGGCAGTGTGTAGGGGCTAGTTGTGCTCTTTCAATGCCTACCTCTTCCCCTTCCATCATCATTTGTCCCTATTGGTCTCCACCTAAAGAGGGTCGTTGGAAGCTGATTGCTGACGCGACTTAATCAAAGGAGAAGGGTTTGGATGGGTTCAGGTGGATTGTTTGTGATCATGTTGGTCGATCGATCCTGAATAGTTATAAAAGTTTTTGCAAAGACTGAAGCGTAAACATGTTAGAAGCCGAAGCTATTCTGAAAGGTCTTTCCGTAGTCAAGCCAGAATGTTCAGGTCAGGGACAAGTCCACTGCGAGAGGTGGAATCCAGTACTCTTGAAGTTATTAATCTGCTTATCAGGAAAGAGAACTCTATAGTTGATATTGAGGTCATTATTGAGGACATTGTTTTTGTTACGAACTCTATTACCATTTTGCATTTTTGTCATATCTCTAAAGAGGAACAAAATTGTCCATGCTATTGCAGCTTTCGTATCCTCTCAAGGCTGCTTTTTTTTAAAAAAATATCTTTCCTACTTGTATCCTCCTCTCATCCGCGTTGAGGAAATGAGGGAGTAATTGGTTATGGCTTCATGTGACTTATCCTCGTCTAAAGTGAAAAAAATATATGGATACTCATAACATTTAACTCATATTTAAAAATATGTCCAAACTTCCTATTTCTCACATAAATGAGCAAATGAGTTAGCTTTTTTTTAATAAAAGTTAGGGTTCAATTTACTTATTAGAGCTTTAAAAAATAATGGAAAAATATCAACTTATATCCCTATGTTTTAGGTGTATCAATTTAAACCCTAAGCTTTTTATATAAACATATAAATTTACACATTTTATTACGTTCCTTTTAGAAAAAAATTACGTGTGAAAGTTATAATTGTATTAATGAAGTTCCTAAACTTTTATAAATGAATCAATTTAGATTCTTAGATAGAATTTCTTTTGAAAATCATCCATGTATTTATTCTAATAGTCTATTTTGTAAAACCGATATTTGAAGTATTTTATTCATATTTGAGAATTAATGCATTGATAATTTTTAAAGGTAATAAGAGGAGAATATTATATTTTCTTCTCTAACCCTAGCATCTCTCTTCTTTTTTTCATTGCCAATCTAAGAATGTACTTTGCCTGCTTTCATCAAATCTAAGGATTTCTTTGTGGTAAGACAAGAAAGCATTTGGATATAGATTGCAACCGGGAGTAGGAGTATGTCCAAATACTTTCTTGTCTTACCACAAGAAAATGTACTAAAATATTTTGAAATATATGGACTAAATAGAAAATGTACTAAAACATTTTGAAATATATGGACTAAATAGAAATTATATTCAAAATTTAGAGACCAATATATTTTTCTCGTAAAAAAACAACCTTCCACAATCTGAGTAGAACGAAAAAATGGTTTAAAGGAAAAGGAAAAGAGGTAAACAAAACGGTTAATAAAAAGAAATTAAAAAAAAAAAAAGAAAAAGAAAAAGAAAAAAAGAAATGATAGGGGTCTAACGGAAGTTAACTGGAAAAGATGAAAAAAGGAAAAATAAAAAATAAAAATAAAAAGGTGAAATGAACTAAAGGATAAAAAAAGAACCCCATTACTCTAAATAATTTTGAAACAACCCCTTTTCCCCAATTTTTTTTTTTTTTTTTTTTTTAAAAAAAAAAAACAGCCTTTTTATCCAATTAACCCCGAAATTTTTGTACCAAGTAACTTGATTATTCCCTTCCTTGCCATCTATGGTGCAACTATCCTAACCATGACATTCGAGCAGAAAATCAATCTCAGTCACCGATGAAGACGAAAATGAAGAAACATAGATGCAGTGACTTATGAAATTTTTTAAGGGGTTTGCATACGAAAGAGTTCTTTTTTTAAAAAAAAAATGTTTAAACTCTATCTTGGTCGTTGTCCTTTTAGTTTTGGTTTATTTTGATTCTCGTACTTTCAAAATATTCGTTTTAGTCCCTATACTTTTTACTTTGATTTATTTGAATCTCTATATCTTTGGTTCTTGTACTTTCAACTTTAGCTCACTTTGCTTCTTCAACTTTCAAAAAGTAACAACTTTGATCTCTTAAAAATGAAATAAAACTTAAAATGAAGGGACTAATATAGTCAATTTATAAAAGCCCAATGACCAAAATGAACCAAAATTGAATGTATAAAGACCAAAATGAACTAAAGTTAAAATTATATAGACACAAGGACCAAAATGAACCAAAACATAAAGTACAAAGGCTAAAGCAATATTCAAACAAAAAACACTTTCCATGTGTTGACGATCAATGAGATTTTGCTAAAGGGGAATGATTAGGTACATCCCCATACCCTTCATTTCTTTTACTAACACAATTTTTTCAAAAAAAAAAAAACATTTTAGAAAAGATGTGCCACGCCAACACAATTTGATTAGATGTTAGCTGGATTACATAAGAGATTGGTGCAACCTAATTGCATCTATGTTTTCTCTTTTGTTTGATGGACCACCAACAACAAAAATACGAATAAGAATTTATTTCCAAATTTTATTTTCAACTTTCAGATGAATACAAAGTTTATATAAATAATTTGAGAACACTAAAGAATTGTATTTGATTGTTTTCATAATTATGCTCTAATCTTCTATTGTATAGCATCGTTTGAATCAATCACAAACCTGTATACAATATTTACAGGAGTAACTTTTTTGTATATGTTATTGCTATTGTATGAAAATATAGTGCACAGTTTACATACAAGGTCTTTTTTCCATATTAAATTTTAAATTTTGAAATATATATAAGCTTATTTCAAAGTTAAAAAACACTTTCAGTTCCTAAATTTTCATGAAAATAACAATTTAGTCTCTAAATTTGGCTTGTAACAATTTAATCCATGTACTTTCAATATTGTAACAATTTAATCTTGAACTTTAGTATGTAACATTGAATCATTTTACTTTTAAGTTCATAACAATTTAGTCCCTAACATTAAAAAATTTATCAAAATTAGATGTCCATTTTTATTATTTTATGATTTTGTATTTTATAAAAAATATTGAGTCTTTAATTAGTTTATCAATTTATATATGCAAGAAATCTCATTAAATCTTAACACTAATTTCTACATTAGAAGACCAAATTGTTACAAATTTGAAAATCCATGGATTAAATTGTTACATAATAAAATTTAGGGACTAAATTGTTTACAAAATTGAAAGTTCAAGAACTAAATCGTTACAAATCAAAATTCAGGAACTAAATTATTACTTCATGAAAGTTTAAAGTATAAAAGTGATTTTTAATCTACATTTTAATTATCCTAATTATTTCCTAATTTTCAGGTACTAGTATTGTTAGAATCAATCACAAATATATAAATATACGATAACATATTTATGTATGCACAAATGAGAATACAGTGATACATGATATATATATATATAAAAATTAAACATACTTACAAAAATGAGAAACATGTATATACAATATAAATTGTGAAAATAAAAACATAATAGGAAAAAAATGAATCAATATACTCAATATATAAGAGACTGGAAAAATGGATGAAGGAAATCCGAAAGTGAGAGAATGAGGAAAATCTGAAAAACCAAAGGTGAAAATAAAAACAAATGGAGAAGAAAAAAAAAAAATCCAAAAAGAGGAAATTGTTGGCTTTCTTACCTTAATTTTAAATTAATTAATTAATTAATGTTTTGGTAATAATAAACCTAAATTGATATAGAAACATTTGTAGCATTTTGAAGTGTCAGAGCGTAGGAGTCGAAATAAACGATAAAAAAAAAAATAATAATAATAATAAAAAAAAAAAAACTAAGATTAGAGGGAGAAAAGTGGAAAATCTTTAACCCCATAATGAATGGTGTTGTGAAAGCCAGTTATGTAGCATCATCAAATGAAAGTGAAGGAATTGACAACCTACAAAACCAACATTTACACTCATCTTTTAAGGAAAACCTCAAGAATAGATTATATGAAAATTAATTCATGCTTGAAATATCTCACTAACCTTCTCAATTTTTGAACTATAGTTCTCTGATTCTTCATCCGCATACTGTGTAACACATTAAAGCAACTATTAAAAAGAAAGGAAAAAATACATTTTTTTCCTGATATATTTAAATGTTATCTTGTTCCCTTTAATGTTTCTATTGGTTGAGTTTTAATTTCCTTTTTTTTAATTCAACTTTTAAACGTGTTGTTTTAGTCTCTCAAATTAAAAATCATTTTTGTTCTAGCTATTCATCATCAATCATTTGACAAAATTAAAACTTGAAATCTATTTTTAAAAAATCCTTTTCTTAAGGAATCTATTAAAAAAACATTATGACCTACATGTGACTTTAAGTATGATATCCACGTAGATGAATTTACTTAAACGAACAAAAGCATCTATTTTGTTGTTTTTTCGAAATAAATTGCCAATTTTATCCCTAATATATTATAGTCTCGAATGTGTTCTTCCATGAGAAAATATTTTTAAAATGTTATTTTGGTCTTGTTGTTTAGATTTGTTCAACATTAATCCATATATTTTCAAATGTCTAATTTTAGTATTTGTACTTTCAATAAACCTTAAATTTTAATAAACCTTAAGCAAGTCCCTTATAGTTCTTTTTTTTAACGAAATTGGTTAAATAATAATGACAACGTTTATGTAAGAAAATAATTATATGAATATGCTTTCAAAATCGACAATAAAATGGTTAATAGATTATCAAACGATTTTCAAAAAATCAATTATAAGCTACAAGTTTGATTAAACTTAAAACTTATTATAAGTATAGAGACTAAATTGAACACTTGGAAGTACATAATCGAAAATGGAATAAGTCCCGAAGACCAAAATAGTATTTTAACCTAAAATATATTAACATAAGTCGACCATTAAATTATTGTTTTAATAACACATTTAGACATATATTACTTGAGATTTCACATGAAAATAATGGATTTTGTTAATTGACCACCTTGATTTCATTGGTGCATAGATCGAGTTTGATGTTATTTGCATTATTTACGATTTTGGCCCTAAAGTTTGGACAAGTGCACAATAAACTATCTGACATTACTGCTGCCTTTGACTTTGTAATCTAATTTTTTTTTCCTAGTAAACTATTTTCACCTTTTGTCTGTAGATGCAATTAATACACTGTTAGTAAATCAAAAAATTTGTGTTGATTCTTTATTGTTTTACGTTTTCTATTCATCTTTAATTGTCGATTTCTTAATAAAAAGAATGGAGCAACCTACCTGTCCTGTTATGGTGTAAAGTCTGTTGTACCAGCCATTAGATGCCATCCCAATTGCAGAGTATAAATGTTTGCGGCTTTCACCTGGATTCTGCAGTGTGTACTCTATGTAATATATCCCTGCAAAAATTTCTTTCCAAATCAAACCTCATTGCTCTATGATGTGAAGGATCTATGTAATTTTAGACTCGTCAAATCTAAGTCCATGTATGATTGACAACAAAAGAGATCTTTTAGATGATTTTATTTGTACTCTTATCAAAGTAGAGAAGCAAACCACCGAAATAGAGCACAGACGAGACTCAATAATTCTCTTTGTTCGGAGTCTGAACGTTTCTCTCAGTCACACAGCTAGGTTTAGATCACGAATGTGATACCAATAGTTAAGGACAACATACCTTCCACATATCTCTACATTGATAAGATATTGTTCACTTTGGACATAAACACACATGAGATTGCTTTTAGTTTCACTCCACATGCTTCAGATCAATGAAGATAATTGTCATTGCTTATATACCATAAATCTTTCTATTCCTCAATTAACGTGGAACTTTGTTTGTATCTAACCGAACAAGACTACTAGTGGACAAAATCTACAATGGTTCTCAGGTAAGTTTCATGTTTTCAATGTTTATTATAAATAAGTATCCATCAAGTTTTAACTATGGTTCTGTAAATGCAGAGTTAACTGGCTGTTCTTCAGCTACATACCTTTTGATGATCTACAGTTTATAAGTTTCGCCGCCACACCTGGTGGCCTTTTCCAGCTTCTGTCCAGTCCGCTCACCTGAAAGAGATATCAAGAGAAGAGGAAATTCCATATTTAGGCTACCAATTTCCATTCAAAAACTGCAGAGGAAGAGACCCCATTTTGGCTTTCATTTTTCCATACAGAAAATGCAAAAAGAAGAGGTCTAATCTTGGCAGTCATTTTCTGTTTAAGAAACTTCAAGAGAAAAGAATCAGTTTTGGCTTAAAACTGCAAAAGGAGATCCAATTTTGGCTTTCTTATTTCATTTCAAAACCTGCAAAATGATATGGAAAATCATACCAGCGTATCAGCAAATTCTTCAACCTTGCCAAAGGATTCCATTCTCGTGAAATCAGGACCAAGCCCCGAGATTACAACACTGACTAAACCAAATTTCAGTCCATCAAAGTATTCAAAACTGAAGCCAGTGAAAGAAAATCTAAAAAAGAAGTAAGAAAATACCATTGGAACTTGAAGTTTCTTGAGGAAAAAACGCCGTAACCGACTTGAACCCATTCGGTTCACCATTACCCACTTGCCAATCTACATAAATCACACAAGTTCAACTAATTAACACAGTTTAATCTCTCTCTAATTCTCCTTTAAACAAGAATCACAGGCCACACACCTTGAGGAATCGCCAATCTGAACTTATTCGCTTCATCTGTATACGTCCGATAATCCTCAGCAACCATAACTATCACTCGTAAACTGAACGTATTCAATCTTCAAATAAAAACAATACCAAAGAGAGATAAATAATGTAATCTCTGAGAACAAGCTCGAGATGAAGAAGGAAAATCGGTACCACTCTCAGCTAAGGCATTAGAAACAACTTCTTGAAAAGAAAACGCAGTCAATCCAATCCCTAGCATAATTTCACGTCTGTTAACTCCGCTCGCCCAATAACTAAGAACCAACAGAAGGAAGGAGCATTTGAACATTGAAATTAAACAGGATAACAAGCAAATGATAACGATTGATGAAGACAGGGCGATTTTACCAGGATTGTTGATTGGAAATGTTGATGTTGTTGCCAGAGCAGAAAACGCGGAGTTTTGAGCGGATAGGAATGGGGAGTCCTGAAATGGAAGAAGGAAGAAGATAGGATTGAAAACAAGAAGAGCGAAGATGAGTAGTGAGTAGTGTAGAGGAAGATTACCATTGGAGGGTGATGATTGTGAGAAGCGCCATGAGCGAGGGCGTTGGATTACAGCGCTGGGTGAAGGAAGGGACGCCATGCTTTGCTTGTAGTCCACTCGAAGATTATAGATGGATTTTCATTGTACAATGTGCTACATTTGTGCTATTTCTTTAAACCTTGGGTTCAAAAAGGTTTATTTAAGGACATTAATATTCAATCTTTGTCCCTAAAATATAGGGAGTGATTGTATTAATTAAAAGAGCAAATTCCAAATTTAGTAATTAAGGCCTTGGTAATCGTTTTTATTATTTTTTTTATTTTTGAAAATTAAATTTATTTTCTCTCCGCTTTTACAATGAACTGCATCTTTCATGAGTACAATAATTAAATTTTTAATCAAAATCTAAAAACAAAAGTTTTTAAAAGCTATTTCTTTTAGTTTTTAAAATTTGGCTTGGTTTTTCAAACCATTGTTTAAAAATAGATAATAAATAAAGAAATTTGGAGATAGAACTAATGTCTATTAGCTTAATTTTCAATAACAAAAACAAAACACAAAATGGTTACTACACATGACCTAAATTTTTAGGTGTTGTGATAAATTTTCTCTGAATTTTCAAAGGTGTATAAATCTTGAGTTCTTATTTTTATGTAAATACATCCATAATGTTAAAAAGTTTATAATACATTTGTAAACTTTTAGTCCTATAATCATTAAGTTCTATAAATCTAAAAAGTTTATAATACATTCGTAAACTTTTAATCGTATGATCATTAAGTTCTTAAACTTTTAAAATGGTCTAATATATTCTTAAATTTTCAATATTTTATCTAATATATCTTTAAAACTTTTACTTTTGTATCTAATAAGTCTTTGACCTATGTTGAAAAAAAGTGTATATCTGCTAAACATAAACTCATTTTATTAAACGTAAATTTTAATATTATACCTATTTATCAATCAATTTTTTAAGAATGATTATATCAAGATGCTATTATTGGACAAAAAAAAATATTGAACGTTAAGAAACCTAAATGTTAGGCATAGTTTAAAGTTTCAGTATTTATTGATCACAAAAATGAAGGTAGTGGAACGTATTAGACGTTTTGAAAATTTAAGAACCAGATAGATAAAATCTTGAAAGTTGAGGCCTTGTTTAATAACCATTTTTTTTTTTTTTTTTGAAAATTAATCCTATTTTCTCCTAATTTCTTATAATGATTTTCATCTTTTTTAAGTACAATGATTGAATTCTTAGCTAAATTCCAAAAACAAAACAAGTTTTTAAATGTTACTTTTTTAGTTTTCAAATTTTGGTTTGGTTTTTTACAACATGTGTATAAAGAAAGAAATTTGGAGTTGGAAATAATGTCTATAAGCTTAATTTCAAAAACTAAAACTAAAAGTTAAATGGGCCTAATTAAGACCCAGATTTTATCTTTTATTTTTTTTGGTTTTTGTTTTGTTTTTCATTTTTTAATAACAAAAATTGCAAATATTTGATAATAGGTTTTTTTTTTGGTTACTAAAAAATAGAAAACCAAACTTGTTTAATAAACTATATTTTATTTTCGTTTTTTAAATGAGAGAAATGGAGAGATGCTATAACATCCCGAATTTTTAGGTAATTTGCATTAAATTATTTTGAAATATTTGGACGTTATTTTAATAAATTAAGACTAAAAATTTAATTTGGGAGGCAAGATAATTAATTGAAAAGATATTGTAAATAATTGGAATTTTAATTCAATTTAAGGAAAAATTGGATTAATTTATTTTGGGAAAAGTGTTTTTAAATTGATTAAATATTTGGAATGATGTAATTGATCTCAACTATTGAAGGATGAGATTAATTTGATAAGAGATTTAGAATTTTTTTTTATTATTATTTTGGATAAATATTTGAAAATAAAGAAAAAAAAAATCAGGATTTTGGAAATTAAAAGGAATTTGAAATTTAAGAAGGAAATGAGACATTATGATTCTAAATTTTATTCTCTTTAATTTTGGAGTTTGGATCAAAATTAGAGAAGATAATTAATTTAAGTTGAGTTGATAAAAGAAATTTGGATTTAATTTAAATTAATTAGATGGTGGATATTCTAATTAATTAAAATATGAATTTTCTAATTAGAGAAAATGTCTTATTCATAATTTAGGATTAGGAGTATTTTTCTCTATAAATACAATCATGCACTTCATTCCAAAGGGAGGTCAATTAGAGAGAAAAATTCTTGTTACTTTCATATTTTTTTTAACTATTCATCATTATGCATCTGTCGGTCACTACCGCTCGCTGGATTTTTTATTTGGTGAATTGTTGATGATTTTTCTTTCAATTTCTTTATTAGTTCTTTAGTACACATTGAATTTTGGATCAACTTGATTTACCTATAAGATTTGGAGCATCAAGTCAAGTTTTTTAAAGTCGTTAGTGTACTATTCAACAAGTTTTGGAGTTTTGGAGTGCATAATTGGTGAGTATTAAGACTACAGAACTTTTTGGATTAGTTATAAATGTTGGAAATTGGATTTTAAATTTTAAATTATGGTTTATATATAGATTTGAATCTTTGAGCGAAATTTGGAATATAGAGTAAACAAAGCGTTTGAGACATTAATTTAAGCTTTTGTTGGAGATTGATTTCTTGGATTAATTTTGGAATTTTAATTTGAGGTAAGTAATCTTACTATTAGAATCGCTTTTGTGCCAGACGATAAATTTAAGAATAATTTTAAGGATTTTAAGACTATTTGCATCGAGATGCATGAGAAAAAATAAGCTTATCTTAATTATATTTTAAAAAATGTTAGGAGCGCAAGCATGAATTAAATTTTTTATATGATTTGCTAGAGGAATATTGAGCATGATGATATGCATTTACATGATTGTGGGACTTTAGTTTATGATGCATGTTATTTATGATAGTGATAGTTACCCCTACCCGTAGTTAGATACCCACCCAAGGTTTGTGTTTCCTTCGAGATTCATTGTGTTTCCTTCAAGATTCACCAGAGCTTTGTGTTTTCTTCCGGATTCACCAAAGATTGTAATCTCCTTCGGGATTTCACCAGAGATTTGTGTTTCCTTCAGGACTCACTAGAGATTAGTGATCTCCTTCGGGACTTTACCAGAGGTTAGTGATCTCCTACAAGATTTCACCAGAGGTTTGTGGGTTTATCTCAACAACAGTAAGACAGGTTCAATTATCCACTAGATGACCATCCCATAGAATGTAGAGGTTTATGCATAACCCATTGGAGAGTGGCATCTAGAGGACATAGATACTTAGCCTGATCTTGGTAGTGAAGTTACTTATTAAGTATTTTATACTCATCCTTTTTTTATGTTATGTTTTTCAGGTAAGTGCAAGGACGTATCGACAAATGGTAGAAGAAATTTGTGATCGCGCCATGGGACTGGAGAGATGCTTTCACTCATGTGTTTCATGTTTTAGTGTTTTAAATTCTAGTCTTGATGTTTGAACTTAGAGTTCCATTGTTGAAATTTTGATTTAAAAAACTTCAAGAAATTTATTTTAAACTTATATTTCAGGGGATCCCAATCAAAGATTTTCATCTATTTAGACTTTACAAAAGTTATTTATTTAATAAAACTCATTTGATTTAGTTAAAATTCGTGAACGAGTTGTTTTGAAATTCATGCATGCATATAGTAACAATTTAGTATAAGTCCTAAAAAGTCAGGTAGATTTTAGAGAGAGAAAATTATGTAAAGACAGGTAAACAAAAATTTAGAGATATAGATACAAATGTTTTAGATGGAAAAGTAAAACATAGTAAATTTAGAGGCAGGGAAAAAAATATTTATTTAGAAAAAAAAAATTGAATAAATTTATGTGTTTCAGAAAAAATATTAGTTACACTATATAAAATATTAGTTAGAAAAAAGAAATAAAATTTTGAGGGAAAGAGATAAATTGTAGAGAAAATAAAGTTAAATAAAAAAGAGAAATTTTAGATTGAGAAAAAAAGGTTGTAGTGATGAGAAAAATGGAGAGAGGAAAATAAAATTTATATAAGGTTAAACAAATGATAACGAGAAATGTTGGAGAGAGAATACGGTTAGGAAAAAAAAATTATTGGAAATATATGAAATAGGAAAAATATGAGTATGAGACGAGAAATAAGTTTTTGAAAAACATAAATATGATTTTATATTTTGAGATTGTTCAGAATTCGAAAGAATTTTTGTTATAATATTACACGATCATTCTTAAGATTATGAGACTCTTATTTTTAATAATAATAATAATAATAATAAAAGATCAATTAGATGAGTGGGAGGAAAATGTGTCTTACCAAAGTTTTTGATGATCTAAATTTCCGGGAAACTCTAGTTGTCAAACAAGTTTGAAGAATCATTGAGAATCCAAACACTATTGTTTCTATGATTTTAAAGAGTCTATATTTTTCAAATGCTTCGGTTTTGAAAGCTAATTCTCTTATGGATTCATCAACAATTTGAAAAAGTCTTTGTTGGGAAGGAATTTATTGATTAAGGGTTTACGCTATAGGATTGGTAATGGTTCTTCTATCCATATATTCACTGATCCTTGGCTTCCTTGTCCCTGCACTTTTAAACCCATTTTCTTTAACCCCCTTCTAGCAAGCTGTCGAGTTTCTAACTTTATTCAACCAAACGAGTTTGGAATGTAAATCTTTTGAATGAATTTATGGGCGAATAGTGTAGCTTGTATAAAAAAAATATTCCAATAAACATTAACATTCCTGAGAAGATTATACGGCATTTTGATAAAACTGAAACCTATGAAGTAAAAAATAGCTACATACTCTTTATGAAGAATGAAAATTTAGGAAGTGGTTATTTGTACTATATATGAATGTCTCACTTAATGTCTGGCAAAGGAAGAGATAATAAGAAGTAATATAAAATAAATCAGGAATAAACACACAGAAATTGGTAAGTGATGGAGTTAAGAACATGCAAGTGGAAGCATTTGGGAACTTAAGTACTTTAATTACATTAATTTGAAGGAAAAAGGTTTGAGAGAGTTTGAAGTTATGGATTTTTAGATAATAAATTCAGTTTCAATGAACAACCATTCCAACCCATCTCAAAAAAAAAAAAAAAAAAAAAAATGTAAAGAAGAAATCATGCACTCCAAATTCATCATAAAGTAACGGCAAAATCAAGCTTAAATGTAATGGGATTTGAGGTGTTAAAAGTGTTCAAATGTGGGAAAATCCCACCAACACATCATTCATTTAAAATTGACTTTCTAAAATTCAATTTTAAAAACAAATTTCTTAATTTCAAATAAAATTAATTTAAAAAACCAATATTTTAAATAAAATTAATTCTAATAATTAATTAATAATAATTTAATGTCAAATATTAAACTATAAAATTAATTAAAATAATTAATTAAACAATTTAATTAATTTAATATCAAATATTAAATTAATTAATAACATCAATCCTGATCATGGATCCTTAATGTGTAATATTTAAATCATTTTAAATATTTCCATCTCTCCATATTGTTCAATTCATAATTAAACAATAAATCGTTAATTATATCACCTGTAATTAACGCTTACTTCCTTAAGCCAAATTTGAAAATTTCAAATTCTCTCATCACACTGTTCTAAGGTTTAGTCCAATATGAGCTAGCAAAGAGACCTAATGGACCTACAAATCATGAGCTCTACCATTCGAGATTAATCGGTTAAACTCTTTAACCTAGTTAACCAACATTCATTAATTATCGGGACACTCCACTATAGCCCAGTAGTTGTACTCTCCTCACAATAAATATATTTCTATCCACTTGATATAACAATGTCTAGTAAGTCAATCTTTCACAGGTTGTTCGTAATTACAATTGGATCAAAATTACCATTTTACCCCTATAATTACATCTTGTTCCTTAAGTCTCACTGATCCTCTAATAAACAATTGGTTTGTGTTCCAACCTCCAAACCGAGTCTCTCTCAAGCCAATAAGAGGGGTGGGACCCCTTGTTCAAGACTCGAAGTTAACACTTAAGAGAACAACCTATCTACTATTCCTAGAATCAGGTAGGAGTTAATTTCATCTTGTAAGACTATGTTCCCAGCTATCTACCTGATCTTATCCCTAAAATGGAGGGCTTATTGAGTTGGTGAACTCGAGCCACTCTCATCCATGCAGATTAAAGGATAATTTCGAATAAATATGATTTCATAGTTAGCTCAGGATTAAAATCGAGTTATCTAGTTCATCGTATTGAAATAGTCAATCTTAATAGTAAACAACGTTATAAAGTAAAAGTTGTTGGGATTGGTGTCCTAATTCTCTCGGAGTCTCGTTGTTTTGTAAAGATACACATTGTTTGATGAATAAAATAACTGTTATTTTATTATGACATTTACTCATATCCAATAAACAAAGCTCTTTGGTTATCTTATATGAACTTAAGCATGTATATGTGATATACAAATGGATCATGCCTTAAGTGATAACCTAAATAGGTCTGTAGTATAAGGATTAAGGTGGGATACCTGATCCTAGTGAAACTACGGATACGGCCCGCTTGGTAGAGGTTTGCAAGTGTTGTAAACTACTACAGATGGAATATCCTGACCATTCATGTGGAGATGTATGAGCAGGGGTGTCCTATACAAAGAGTTTGTATAAGACCTGGACCACGAGATGACTAGACTCTGTATATAACGTCGTTGATACTAGAGACTTACATCTCACCTAAACGACCATAAGTGACACGACCTCAATCCTGAGTGTTTTGGGAACTTCTGCCTTTGAGGGTGGTTTTTTTATTAGTATGGGTGAGAGTGGCCAGATTGCCAACTCAATATGCTTACCTTTTTGGGGACTTGTCTGATCTGGGAGCTGGGAACTCAATCCACAAGATGGAATTCACTCCTTTCCCAAAACAGGGATAAGTAGAGAGATTGCTCTCTTAAGGGCAGATTCTTGGGCTTGAACATAGTCGACACAGCTTTTCTTTGGAAGAGAAGACTCTGTCATAGTAGAATTATGACTTATGTTCATTAGAGGGATTAGTGGTACTTAAGGAGTTAGATATAACTATAGGGGCATAACGGTTATTGGCCAGCTATAATTACAAGCGATATGTGAAGGGTTGTCGCACTTCTAGTTGGTTAAGATGAACACATAATATATCTGTGGTAAGGAGAGTTCAGTTGTCGGTCTTTAGTGGAGTGTCTGGCAGTTAACAGATGATGGATCCCGTGACTAAAGAGTTTAGTAAGTTATTCACGTACCGTTGGAGCTTTGAGCTACAGGTCCATAAGGTCCCCATGGTAGCTCAATGGAATTAGTTGAGGATCAGTTCTTGGTGTTGATTTGAAATGTTCAAATTGACAGGAGGTATTTTGATTATATATGATATAATCGATATGATGTATGTGATACATCTACTAGAGGATTGATGTAAATGAGATTTACATTAAGTACCATGGAATAGAAAAATAACTATAGTTTATATGTTTCATGAGATGAAATATTAAAATTATAGGTTATAAATATAGTATGATAAGTTGGTTATCATTTATATTTATAAAATATTAATTATTGGATAATTAAATCTTTTTCTTTAATAACCAATTAAGTGGAAGGTTATTGGTGGTTCATGGTAACCGTGAGATAAAAGAAAAATTGTTTTCTTAATTTTAGTAAGGTTTTTACAAAAGGTAAACAAAAAATTGTGTTGAGATTTCTCTCTCGCAAAAGGAAACTCACGGGTGCTTGTCAAGTAAATACCGATTTACTAAGCGACAGCGTGTTTTAGTAAACGATCGTATAATGTTTTGTAGGCGGCAGACACTGAGCTAAACGATCATTTAGCTTTTGCTAGACGATCGCTTAGCTTTAGCTAAACGATTGGGCATCGACCTATGCGATAGATTTCTGTCTTCTCCCACTTGCAAGATCGTGTACATGATCGTTCATTCCTCCTTCTTCTGCTTCATTCCAAGTCCGACCAGAGCCCACCCTCTGGATTCTCACACCGAGAATACCAAGGTAACCTTCTTGGTAGTGTCATACTCAATTCGACACTGTCGAGGTTCTGTGGAAGCCGTTCGTGTTGCTGGGGAGTTCGTGACCAAGGCGATCGCTGAGGACGAGTGCGAAGTGTTCATGCAGTGTTACAGTCGTGTTGTTCGAGCATTCGAGGTTGTTGTGTTCGAGCGTTCATGAGCAAGGAGCGTGGAGACGAGTCTACAAATGTTTGTAGCTTTTGCCTTATTCATTTATAGTTATCATGTTGTAATTTCTATATTGATTGGATAACCGCTAAAGGAAATCGATTCTAAGATTTCCATGAGCAGCAGAACAAGACTTCCAAATTACAATCATGAATGAACATATATTTACAGTCGACTTAAAAAAAACAATTATACAATTCATACAGAGAAATTACAGCATGAATAAACTCAAATGAATAAAGAGATCAACCTCTACGCACAATGGCAGAAGCGTCTCCACGCTCCGTTGCGCACGAACGCTCGAACAACAGCAGCCATGAACGCTCGATCTACACGACCGCAACACAACAAGGAACACAGCATGTACACTTCGCGCTCGTCCTTAACGAACGCCTCGGCCACAAATGGCTTCCACAGCACGACGAACGGCCTCCAGAAAACCTCGACGGTGTCGAGTTGAGTATGACACCACCAACAAGGTGACCTTGGTATTCTCGGTGTGAGAATCCAGAGGGTGGGCTCTGTTCGGACTTGATGTGAGGCAGATGAAGGAGGAAAAAAATGTTGCGTACACGACTGGGCAAGTGGGAGATGGTGGAGACCTATCGATGCCCAATCATTTAGATAAAACTAAGCGATCGTCTAGCAAAAGCTATGCGATCGTTTAGCTCATCGTTTAGCTTGGTCTGCCGTGTACAGACTCTACACGATCGTTTACTTTAGGCCAGCGATTGTATAGCAAAACTATGTGATCGTTTAGTAAATACTGCACGATCGTTTAGCTCGCCCAACCGTTGTTTAGTAAATCCGAATTTACTTGATGACTTCGTGAGTTTCTTTTGTGCTGAGAGAAAACTAAAAAAAAATTCAATCGTTTTGTAAAAAATTCTTTTGAAAATAAGAAAACCATTTTTCTTTTAAACTCACATTACCATGATCCAATAACCACCCACTACTTTGATTATTTAAAGAAAAAGAATTAATTATCCAATAATTAATATTATTATAAACATAAATGATAACCAACTTATCATACTATATTTATAACTTATAGTTTTAATATTTCATCTCATGAAACATATTAACGATAGTTCTTTTTCTATTCCATGGTACTTAATGTAAATCTTATTTACATCAATCATCCACTAGATGTGTCTCATACATCAAACCAATTATATCATATATAATCAAAATACCACTTGTTAATTTGAATATTTCAAATCAACACCAAGAACTGATCCTCATCTGAATCCATTAAGCTACCAAGGGGACCTCACGAACCAGTAGCTCGAAGCTCCAACGGTACGTGAATAACTGACTAAAATCTTTAGTCACAGGATCCACCATCTGTTAACTGCCAAGCACTTCAGTAAAGACCGACAGCTGAACTCTCCTTACCACAGATATATTATGTGTCCATCTTAACCAATCAGTAGTGCGATAACCCTTCACAGATCATTCGTAAGTACAGCTGGGCCAACAATCGTTATGCCCCTGTAGTTACCTCTTTCTCCTTAAGTACCACTGATCTCTCTAATGAACATAAGTCATAGTCCTACTATGATTGAGTCTTTTCTTCCAAAGAGAAGTTGTGGCCACTATGTTCAAGCCCCGAAATCAGCCCTTAAGGGAGCAATCTCTCTACTTATCCCTGCTTCGGGAAATGAGTGAATTCCATCTTGTGGATTGAGTTCCCAGCTCCCAGATTGGACAAGTCTCCAAAAAGGTAGGCATGTTGAGTTGGCAATCTAGCCACTCTCACCCATACTAATCAAAGGACCGCCCTCAAAGGAAAAAGTTCCCAAAACACTCAGGATTGAGGTCGTGTCACCTATTGTCATTTAGGTGAGATGTAAGTCTCTAGTATCAACGGCGTTATATACAGAGTCTAGTCATCTCGTGGTTCAAGTCTTACACAAACTT